>NW_019744119.1:164276-265900 GCF_002891405.2 Cryptotermes secundus
TTCGGCTCCGCTCGTGACGTCACCTCGCATAGCTGCCAGGATGCGGGGTGATTACTCGCCTATTACGCGAGCGTTACGTTACCGCTACGTGCAGCTGGGGAGGTAGGGGTCAACATGTCACAATATATTGGTACACTTTGTTACCGCTCATTCTCCCTTTAGTTTCTGATGTTGGTTGGGTTCCGGTAGCAATGAAATTCTTTCTCGGGGTCGTTATACGGGTCTTGGGTCATGAGACAAAGGGTTATAATATTACGCCGACACACATTACAATTACTCACTGTTTAATATATTATATGCAGAAACACGTCTCTCCGTAGGAATGACCGAATGAGAACTTCCATAGAAGCTCGGACTATATCGTTGAGTTCTGGGACATTAATTCTCCCACCCTCGCAGATATATTCCATCATTGCTTCTGATTCGATCATTCAAAAGGAAGGCGGGTATTACAAATTTAAACCCTCCAGTACCCTTCTTACAAATTATATCTTCGAAGCCGCTGGTCCAGCGATATTCTCAACGATTCTTGAGACCTCGCTAGACTGCAGCTGCAAAGTGTAACATTACAGACGCTAAGCGGCATCCTTTACTCATAATATATGTATATATATTTGCTTCACGTAACAGCGACACTATGGCGCCACTATTAAGTGCCGCAGGGATATAAATGTCAGTTGTTTATAAGCCGCTTACACCAAGTCTTGCTCTTAATATTCCAATTTAAGCACTAACTTAAATTGGACGACTTCAACTTGTACGATTTTCCAACTCACCCATCCCAGCTGTCAGTCTACACCACGATTTAAATCAATACTCGTTATATTTGGGCATTTTAACAGGCTCTAGTTAAATATAGCAAGTGCTTTGCGTTAAAAATATAATAAAATTAGCCTAACTTATAAATAAGAACCAGTCAGTTGCAATGATTTTCGGAGGAGGTTGGGGTTTGAGAGATAATGGTCGTGACCTATTTGAAGCTATATCCCAGACTCTATAATTATAACTACACACCATTATACTATAAGAACCTCAGGGAAATTGGTTTACGGATTACAGTGCTACGTTTAATAGTGGCTTTCTCCATACTCCTCACAGTACAGCATAATTAACTGTACCATCAATACATCTGATATTGTTAAACGTTTGTAATTGATACAGTGACCTTAAATAATAAGCTGTAATGATCCAATTGAAGTCCATCCACTCTGCATCATTACTTCGAGCCTTGTGTAGACAACCTCACGGAAGATAACTCCTAAGTTATTGTTTTTTAATTTCCACTCGTCTACGGACACAGGGAATACGCTGACAGTAACATGTTAAGTAGTTAATGATGACATCAGTGTCTGACGTGGCGCACCATCGTTACTCTAGTACTCTTAGATATACCTCATTAAATCCGTGAAGAACTATCTGTCTTAAGAATTTTATAGTTAGCACAAATAGTCAAGAAATTCCGCGTAACTTTCGGGGACACAGAAGTTTTTTACCGCGCTTATAAGACACTGTCACGTATTTCTGAGCCAGACGAATTCAATCAATTTGCTTAAACCATATTTCTTTAAGATCTACTTGAATACAAAGTAAAATTGGATAAGGTTCAGTCCAGTGTGACATACAAGTTTACAATATTTCAGTTCTCATTCACCTTAGATGTTTCGATTCAAAAGAATCGCCTCTGAGGATGATTCTTTTGAATCGAAACATGTAAATTTGTATGTCACACTGGACTGAACATTATCCAATTTTACTCTGTAATTAATAGTGTGACGGACCAAAATGAGACAAATTAAATCTACTTGAATATTATCATCCCGTATCTGACTATGTCTCCAAATGTTCTCTTTCCTAAATTTCTCCTACGTACAGATTTGTATGCATTCCTCTTCTACCCGTACTAGAGTCGTCACCCATCCCACAAACCTTAATCTGGTTATCCTAATAGAATTTGACAAATATCATATATTGTGAAGCCTCAGAAAGTAAGATAGACTTGAAAGAATTCTGACGATGGTGTATACTGCACTTCTTTTGGCTTATTTTGGACTTCACCCATCGTCTGGTATGTAAAATACAAAAGACCACATACCAGCGATGGATGAAGGCCAAAATAAGCCAAAAGAAGAACTCAGAGAGTAAGTTTCATACTGTGGCCGATCGCCGTTCCAGACATGGCAGCCTTCGTAACGATGCGCAGCTGCCAGCAGCGTTCTTAAGATTTCCTAGGAACTAGGATCAGAGATGAGATCCTTTTCCCAGGGAAACTGGTGCATAGTGACCGGGGTGGGAACACACTCCGGAAGTTATTAAACACCGTATCACCAGAACGCCACTCCGTGTATTACTCGCAATTAATTAGACGACAAGTAGATCCATTGTTTGTGTGTGTAGTATTCTAATCCTCCACACTGCTTACACTTTCCGCCATTAATACTGCCCTCTCTCCTCCTGTTCATACACCCCTCACTCCCAGCGTCCCATTACTGTAGCTCCCTTGAACCTCTTCTATCACTAATTCATCTCGACTCCCTATAACCGACTGGTCTCTTCTTTTTCCCTACTCCCAAACTTCCTTTCTAACGTTTAGGTAGCACCCGGGTACAACCCCTAAGTGGCCGTCACTTTGAAAGGGTTACGGCCAGATTCTAATAATGAGTGTCAGTTCGGCCTTTAGCTGTCGGAGAGAGATGTTATCTTCAAACCTTCATTTCAGCTCTTATCGTTACAAGACGCACATTAAGTAAGAGACCAAGCGCATTTAAAGTTGCTTACTCCTGGGAGACTCAGAATAAAAGCAAGGACTGAATTCCCAAATACTTCTCTAACCCAACGAAAGATAACAATTAAAATCTACAGATGATGCTAATGACAATTGTGGCGCCACGGAGAGGATACCAGGCTCAAGTTCAGAGTATGGTCCTGTCTCCTGTCGCCACCAGTCTAAATAGGATTATGAGGGATAACAATTTTACGGTCACGGTATGGCACCTCGCCGCAGGCGCGTATCTGATTCACGTAGAATTACGAAGTGGAATTTTATAGCCGCCTTTACACAATTCTACGTGAAAGAAGTACGGTTAGAACACAGATGGGTAGAGTTACGATCTGTACACATTAATATGTGCAGGCAGGGAAACAAAGGGTTCCGAAGTGAATAAAACCAACATTGCCTCATATTTGCTTTATGATTTCCTCGAGAACGCCATTTTGATTTGTTTGTGTCATTCCCAAACAGTTGTACAGCAACATAAAGAGAGGAGAAGGGCAGGAGGTTGAGACGCCCAACATTTAGTATTTAAGGCAGCGTCTACACGAGCCCACAAAATGCGTCCGTTGTAGAAATAAATAATAGAGGCGAATGCTACGCTTTCTTCTGGCTCCATTGAAGACAAAAACCTACGCACCGCATTCTGCAACTATGTGGTGTCCTCAGAAAAGTACGTTCGTTACAACAGACGCATTTTGTGCGCTCGTGTAGACGCTGCCTAAGACGCGACAAAAGTGACGCTGCTTCTGAGCAACACGCCATACCGTGGAAGCGTACTGATGGCATGGAAGCAAAGCACCATCAGATGAAACTCAGTGCCTCGGTATAAGATTCAATTGTTTTATGCTTGGACAAAATGTCTCCCACCAGGGTCCCAACATATAGGTAGATGAAAGTTACTGTCTTGCTGGATGAAACGCCGTGTAGACTGGAAGATCGCTGCCTCCGCTTTCACAGTACAAGATAACTCTCTTTATCAAGATGGAGACTGCAGGTCCTTCCAAAACGTCGCTAACGATCTACCAGTATACAAGACGCCATATTTCCAACGACAGCTTACATATGAGTTGGGTCCAGGGGGTGTTGTAGAGTTGCGAGTTACATTATCGGTCTAGCTGTGGAGCCCGTAAAAGCGAACTAACCTCCTAGCGGCCGTAGTAACTGAGAGCAGAATATGAGTATCCCGGGTATCCGCCGTAGTATCCGTTGCCTTGGTATCCGCCGCGGTACCCGTTGCCGTAGTATCCGCCATATCCGCCGTAGTACGGGAAGTACTGGGCCGTGGCCAGTGCAATCAGAGCCAGCAGGAGGAACATCTGAAACAGGAGTTGCACCTCTGGAGCATGAAACTCGTCTCACTAACTTGTAACAGGTCAGTTGCTGCCCCCACAAAACGAGCACTACGCATCCATCAATGCCAGGCGGTTAATATTGTCACGTGTATATATGTGTGTGTGACTATAGACGGGGTTTTGGATACTCGAACTTATTGACCACTTACAGGACATAACTACAACTGTAACACTATAGCTGGTTCGCACACTTTACAAATCACTACAGAATACCCTAAATCTTTTCCCGCCTGCAGTATTTTATTAGACGTTTCCTGTTAAAGGCTTCTGACAATGGTTATTCCTGTTCTTCCATACCCAAGCCCCGTACAAACCTGACTCTCAACTGACTAAGATCCAAACCTCGTCCCGCTTATAACCTCTCGGCACGGACCACGTAGAAAACACATTTCTTTTCTTGTTGTGGTCCAACTGCTGCATTATTAAGAAACTGCCGTCTAACAACGGGAACGTGTTTACCAGCCGTTTCCCAGAAACGGGCCTGGTATATATGCCTATCTCGCGTTCGTTGCATAGTAAAGAGTCTGCATGCTACAATTATATGCAACCGGTTTCGTGGTTTAATTAACGGCGCTGTCTGTACTGACAGAACACAGCAACGAATGGTAGGGTGATTAGTGAATGATGAACTGCAAGAGATTTTCATGGACGCGGTCGTGGCCTAATAGATGTGCCACATAATCATCGCTTAGAGGGGGAACCAGAGAAAACCTCATTGAAACTAAACTATATGTCCAAAGCAGAATTCGAACCGAGCATTGCCCGGATAGAAGTTCAGAGTGTTTCAACTAGACTAAACTGATCGGTAATATTGTGGAAGAAATAATTGTTTAATATGAGAATATTGCCAAACGCATGCATACGTCTATTTGGGCAAAATTAAGAGTTTTAATTTCAGCGTACTGGTATAATTTCTTTCTATGAGATGGCGTTCATCAGGTGTTGCAGTGGGTACTTTATCGACCGGGAAACAACACCGGAGAAAATAAAAATGTTTTTGCTGTACGGGCTGTAGCCGTCCGCCAACGTACATCTGCCACGACTGTCGCTCGAGCTCGAGTTCTTTATCTCAGGGATACGGGTGCTTCGGAGATGGGAGTGGAACACACTTCGGGGTTAATAAATCAGGGATCTCCAGAGCACACCGAGTATTGAAGTCCTAATTTAAAATTTCATACAGGGATTAGTCTTTATTTTATTCCTCCCAGCTTGCCGCTCCGTCACACTTAACCTTTGTACATAAATTTTCCCCGAGCTCACTGACGATACACGCCACCCCTAGCTACCCTCCTGTAACTCCCCTTTCAACTGTCCACCTCCGCTACCTGTAAACAACTGCCCTCTCTTTACAAGTCCCCCCGTGGGCCTGAAACAAAACAAAATAACAAGAGATAGAGAAGGGTCGAGCCCGACATCTGTCCTACATTCCTATTTTTCGAGATGCCCATAAACCTTTTTAGATCTTCAAGGCACAAGAGCAGGGAACCCAAGACCCCTCCTAGCCGGTCTCGCACAAGGTCAGTTCATGGGTTTATGACACTAGGAACAAACTGGCGACGTTAGGGACAATAGTGACACCTTAAGACTAAGGAGGACAATAGCTGAATTACGACTAGACGGTCCCGGGATGGTATCTCGCCGGAGGAGCGTCTCTGATGGTGATAAACAATGCATAAGTTGTTCATTCCCTTAATTAAATAATTTTGTCGAGGGACGTACGGTTACAGAGACCAGTTGGGGTAAACCCGTACGAAAGTTTTATGATAATTCCGAAGCATGTATTAGGGGTGATTGAATTTGTATTTTATGCTAAATAATTTGAGTGATAGAAGTTATAGAGATATAAAAATGTTTAGTACGGGATCCTTTCGCCAGATTTCGTCGCTATTCACAATGTTGCGCTAACAGTCACTCTGAGTGTGTCTTTATACTCAGTGAAGAAAGTGAATATTCAATATGAAATCCAAGCTTATTTGTTCTCCCAGTCGTCTGTTGTTCTCAAACATGTTCAACGTGAAAAAACGCTTAACAGCTTTCGACGAAATTCGATTTTGATTTCTCAACTAAAATCAATAAACATGTTGAATTTCAGGTTCTTATAACCCTAAATACCTTCTGGGATGTAAGACTGCGTAGTCCTGCAGAAATGCATGGATCTTACGTAGGAATATAAGCCTTTATTTCCATGCTTGAAGAGTGAGCCTAACAAGTACCCAACAAAATGCAAGCGTCAAACTAATTTATTCAACTCGGAGATGGAGGTTCCTCCGAAACGTCTGTAAAATTATACCGGACGTAGCAACCAAGAAGACAACAATCCGAATAGACTTAATAGAACTTTGTTATCTGTTGATCCATTATTTTATACGAAGCTCAAAACTATATTTCATTAAATCTTAAGGAATTTTCCGTTATATATAAATGATATAATAATACACGAAATATAGATCTCCTTAAGATAAACTTATATGTCTTGTCATCTTTAGGCGCGTCCCCCTTTTAGGTTTAGGTTTCTCTGAAAATAGAGACCGCAGGTTGCTCATAAGTATCAGTAAAGTTCTACGAGAACACACACGTCATTTCCCGGAAAATACTAAACTTCAACTGACGAAATCGCTGTATTTACCATCTATCTATCTATCTATCTATCTATCTATCTATCTATCTATCTATCTATCTATCTATCTATCTATCTATCTATCTATCTATCTATCTATCTATCTATCTATCTATCTATCTATCTATCTATCTATCTATCTATCTATCTATCTATCTATCTATCTATCTATCTATCTATCTATCTATCTATCTATCTATCTATCTATCTATCTATCTATCTATCTATCTATCTATCTATCTATCTATCTATCTATCTATCTATCTATCTATCTATCTATCTATCTATCTATCTATCTATCTATCTATCTATCTATCTATCTATCTATCTATCTATCTATCTATCTATCTATCTATCTATCTATCTATCTATCTATCTATCTATCTATCTATCTATCTATCTATCTATCTATCTATCTATCTATCTATCTATCTATCTATCTATCTATCTATCTATCTATCTATCTATCTATCTATCTATCTATCTATCTATCTATCTATCTATCTATCTATCTATCTATCTATCTATCTATCTATCTATCTATCTATCTATCTATCTATCTATCTATCTATCTATCTATCTATCTATCTATCTATCTATCTATCTATCTATCTATCTATCTATCTATCTATCTATCTATCTATCTATCTATCTATCTATCTATCTATCTATCTATCTATCTATCTATCTATCTATCTATCTATCTATCTATCTATCTATCTATCTATCTATCTATCTATCTATCTATCTATCTATCTATCTATCTATCTATCTATCTATCTATCTATCTATCTATCTATCTATCTATCTATCTATCTATCTATCTATCTATCTATCTATCTATCTATCTATCTATCTATCTATCTATCTATCTATCTATCTATCTATCTATCTATCTATCTATCTATCTATCTATCTATCTATCTATCTATCTATCTATCTATCTATTCCTGTTGCCCCCACTTGGAGTAAAGGGCATCCGTGAAACGCTTCGTTTCACTTCAGTTTCGTAACCTTAGACAGTCGGTAGGACTCCCTGGATGGGAGATCAGCCTGACGCAAGGCCGCTACCTACACAGAAAAACATGAACACAGAATAAACGCACACAGAAATTCATACCTAAAGTGAGATTCGAACCCATATCCTATTGTTCGAGCGGGCGAAGACATTTTATGCCTCAGACCGCGCGGCCACTGTGACTGGCTGTTATATTTGCAGAGGCAGAAATGTGTAAGGGACGCATATGGAAACTGCGTCCGTTACAACACAGTACAACACCCCTAACCCTGCGAAACACAGCGGTTACTATAAGAACCGCTTGAATAAATATTAAATACTTCCGAAATTTGCCGAACATAGTACATGTATAAGTTTCATATGATTCTCACAGAAACTGACGGTTATTTCCACAGCAGTTATTGATTTCTCTTTGGAACAGAGGTATAAAGTGTTTTCCGATGCATGAACTGGAGTATAAAGAGATATTTCATGCACTTATATTAAACTCTCGCTAACCCGTTTACAGTTTATCTGGATGTCCTCTAATTCAGATAGAAGTATGAAAATGTAATAATTCTGTACACTGTCAAGAACATACTTCAGAAGACTCGTGGGCTTTAGGAGCAAGAGGACTTTCAGATTGTGTTGAGGGCAGTTGGAGAGACTGAAATCGCGCAAGAAAATATGCAAGATTGACTTGAGCGGAATTGAGGAAACTCTGGATTTCAGCTCCTGACAGAGAAAAAAATTACTATAATGTTATTATTTATTTGTTTTCATCAGCACTACCTATATTAATAAATTTTTCATTTATTTGTTCTCTAATTTTTTTTCTTTTAGGGTTATCTTTTGCTTCACTTATCCGGATTATGGCTTAATTCAAATGATTTATCTGCCCAATTAGCCTGGATTAACAAGGGTTTATATACTGCATCAAATAGTGAATGAAGAACACTTTCTAGGTAACAAGCGCAGAAGACGGTTGAAGACATATCCCCTGACATTTACGATGTCTGAAAACTTACCAGCTTATACATGATGGCGGGAAAATATCTTCGCATGAGACTGGCTCTTCTGCTTCTTCCACAGGCTTATATAGCACCAAGATGGTTCCCGGATATTTAAGACGAATGAAAGTGGTTCAAAAATAAAAAATCTACCATGCATGCTTTAGTTGCTTCAGATTGCACTACGACCTTGGTCAAACCCAGACAAAATCCTGAAACAAAGAGACATAAAATATGGGACCACATTTCTCGAGCAGGTCGCGGTTAGGTAACATTTCTGCTGTCGTCACGAGGACAGAATAAAATGAATTCACCTGATATGGATCGTACCGCAGTCACAGGAAGAGTTTGACATGATCATTATATTTGGTCCAATTACAGTCCAGAGAATGCATTTAAGGCTGTACAGCAGTGCCTTCAACGACAAAGAAATGTCACTACCGAATTCCATTACAAAAATTAGTGGTGGTAGAACTCGCTGTGCGAGAAATATCACTAAATAATTCCTTAAGGTCGATTTATGGAGGTGTAACCCACAGCGTCTGACTTGGAAGAAATGCCAGAAGGCCAGGCCATGGCGATGAAACCAACAAATCCGGTATGGAGGAAATACCACTCCTAATTCAATACAACAAATGTATGACAGTACAAAGGTAAAGTTGTCCTTGTAACCGGCCGTGACTACACTTCACAAATCACTGTCACACACAGACTAGTGTTCTCAGTCACGGTCTTTACTCTGTTGCTTGGTAGCGGCTTCCAACGGCAGATATTCCCCTTCTCAGTGTTGCCGAACTGATCCTGGCTTCAGCTACTGGCTTCCCGCTGTAACTCTCAACTGAATGTCTGACTGCAGACTCTCCTTCTCGACTGACTGACTGACTGACTAACTCCCAGACTGACGGTCATCTTACATCAACCTCTTACTCTTCTAACTGCCGTCTCCAGATTCTCTTAAGTAAAAGTCAGAATCAAAGTTATGTTAGGACCGACGATCAGTCAGCCAGTCTGTGTTGGTGTAAAGGGCCCATCCTAGGCCCAAGACCAAATTTTTATTACTGTTGGACTCTTTCGGGATTGTAGATGTGGGGCGTCCTCTCTGACGAGAAAATGGGTCTGTCGTTTACAACTGCTGCTGGACCTCGCCAGCGCATCCATTATCGGGTCCGACTCCAACGGGGCTCATGGCCATATTTTACTGTCCCAGTTTCGAGTCTCCCACAACCTGAAGGGCCAGACCCCAATATGTATATCCCCCAGGAACAGGGTGGCCCCGTTATACCCCTAAGCATCGGGTTCCTTTTTCGTCGCCTCCTACGGTGGAAGTATTCGAACCCGCCTTCACACTGGAGACTATCAGACTCTCGTATCCGTAGGTCGGTAATACCAGCGCTCTCAAGGAGTCCGGGTCACTGTGGACTCTGTACATCCTCTGGCACTGCATTACAGTAAGTACGAGGTATACAGATATCGTCTTGTGGAACTCTCTCGACTCACAACTGACTGTTGCTGCTCCTTTGAGCTGAATTTCCCGAGCTCCATTTAACTCCCGTTCTTACGTCAGATGGCCCTCGTTATATAGCCTCGGCACCGACTCCACAAAAAGCACTTCTCCCAACGACATCGGCAAGGACCGCTTCCAACAGTTGCTCATTGTTGCGTGTCACACAGCCGTTACCTGTCAATGGTTACTTTTCTGGCTCCAAAATTTTGGTTTTCAGCAGACATGCCACAGTATTATTAAGACAAATTTATGCAAAACAAGGTTCATGATTTTGCACAGCAGCAAACACCAAAAGGCGATATGGATATTTTGTCAGCCTTCTATTTCAACATGAATGCATTTCAATATGCAGCTGGTTTATCTTGAGCACCATCATTCAGCGTAAACGGGTATGCATGCAAATTAAACCAGTCACTGTGCACGTGACACGTGTCCCACTGTGGTGATTAGAATGCCAGATAAGATCTCTGTTATTTATGGCAGTAATATGGGCGAGGTTAGTAACATACGTGACGGCTTGGCTTCGACACAGGGCAATCTGTTAATTACGAAGAAAATAATAATGAATCACACAGAACAAAAAGTGGTAGGATTATTATATCTTATACGTCATCCCTTGGAAAAGCTTAGCAAAATGAAATATACGAGTAATTTTAACAGCGGGTGCGAAATCGGAAACCGAAATTTAAGAACTGCAACTTCAAGTCATTTTAAGAAATGGGGCGACCGGAAATGACACGCCTTTTTTATTTTTGTCTCTATGGCTCTACAGCTCTCTGAACCTTGGCCTTTTTTTTTTTTTCCAGTTTCTTAATCCTATACACAGTCGGTACGACTCATTGGACAGGTGACCAGTCCGTCGCAAGGCCTCTACCTGCACACAGGACAGCACAAACACAGAATAAATGCATACACAGATATCCATGCCTCGAGTGGGACTCGAACCCACGATCCCAGGGCGAAGACGGTTCGTGCCATAGACTGCGCGGTCACTGTGAACGGGCGGAAATGACGCATATGTTGTTCAAATTCCGACTTTCTCGAATCAGAATTGCTGTACCCAGCGGCAGTTGGGAATCTATTTAGGAGGGGCTAACAGATTTTTTAATAATTTTACAATCTACTCAATATATATAAATAGAGTAATTAGTAAAAGGGATGGGTGTATGTAATATTGAAGCATCTTCCAATGATTCTCTGGTGCTTATCTAATGAGATCCTCTGGCAAAGTTCTATGTAGTCTCCTTTCTATTGCTGGTTGATTGAAGAGGTTTCTTATTACTTGGTTGTCATTTTGAGTGGTCCGCTTTTTGTGTTCCTCCGCGTATGCTCTGATGACTTCTGTTACGTATGGTATGCTTAGATCATTGTGTAAGGTAGCGTTTGATACGTGCCAGGGAGCATTACCTAGTTTTCTTAGAGTTTTGGATTGGAACGTTTGGAGCATTTTTGTGTTGGAAGGTTTGCTGCATCCCCATAACTCTATCCCGTAGGTCCAGACTGGTTTTATTATCGTTTTGTATAGGTTTATTTTGTTTTCAAGAGATAGCTGTGATTTTTTGTCGATTAGCCAATTCATATTTCTGGTTTTGAGCTCTAGTTGTCTTCTCTTAGTTTTTATATGCGTTCTCCACGTTAGTTTCTCGTCAAGGTAGAGTCCTAAATACTTAACTTCTTGTTTGATGGGTATGAGGGTGTTGTTGATACTAACTTGCGGGCAGACAGCTCTTCTTGTTGTAAATGTTATTTAGGAGGATTTTGCAGATTTACTTTGATTTTCCTTTGTTCCATCCAGTTTTTGAGTGATTTGAGGTGTTGCTGCAGTTTTTGGAAGGCTGTATTTGGATCTTGGTCCGATTACATTATTGCTCTCTTATCGGCGAATGTTGCCACTAGCGTATTGTCTGTTAGTTGGATGTCAACTGTAAAGATGAGGTACAGAAAGGTTCCCAAGACGCTGCCCTGTGTGACTCCTGCTCTTATTAGATGGTATTCGGATAATTCTTCGTCGATTTTGACTTGGTAGTAGCGTTCGTTCAAGTACGATTTTATAGCAAGATAGAATTGCGCTGATAGGTTCATTTTTAATTTATACAGTAACCCTTGGTACCACACTTTGTCAAAAGCCTGCTGAACGTCGAGAAAGACCGAGGTACATGTTTTCTTCCCTTCGATGCTTTCTTTTATTTTGTTAACGATTCTGTGGCACTGTTGGATTGTGGAGTGATTTGATCGGAAGCCAAATTGGTGCGTAGGGATTATGTCATTAGTAGATGTTGTTTCTGCAAGTCTTTTAAGGATGAGCCGTTCGAATACTTTGGACAGTGTGGGCAGTAGGCTTATCGGTCTGTACGAACTGATTTCGGTTAGTGGTTTCCTGGGTTTTGGTATCATTATGATTTGGGCGTACTTCCATTGCACAGGAAAGTAGCATAGTCGCATCAGGCTGCTGTAAACAGTTGTTAGTAGTACAGTGGCTTTTCGTGGGAGATTCTTTAGTAGAGCGGCTGTTATTAGCTCGTATCCGGGTGCCTTATGAGGGTTGAGCAGGTTTATTGAACTGCTGACCTCTGTTGGTGAAAAGGCTCTTATCGGTGGCGATGGCTGACAGGGAGAGTTTAGGAAGGTTTCGACTTCGTCCTCCTTGTTTTTTATTGTTATTGTTGTTATTTTCGTTGTGTGGTGTAAAGACTGTTGCAATGAACTCAGCGAATAAATATTGTCGCGTATCGGGGGTATGATGCGACAAATAAATTCTCGATGTACTCGATGCAGCGAGTTTTATTTCACATTCGCTCATACAATCACCCAAATTACAATCCGACGATTACTGCTACCTGCAGTATCACAATTAGTACACTCCAAATGCCACAATACAACTGACTGGCTGACTTTACGTCTCGACTCGGCGACTGTTACTTTATAACTCTGCGGTAGCCACACTAGAACTGACTGTGAATAGCCTTCGCTGCTCCCTATGTAGCCTCGATCGGACAATACGAGAAAACGGCCACGTAATAGGCACCCTTGTTGCTAGGCACGCTGTGTTGCTATGTAACGCTAGCGGAGGTCACCGTTGTTACTATCGTAACGTCGCCGCTGTTGATTCGCGTTGCCTAGCGACCGCGATATCCCTCGGTGACGTCACCGCGGAGGGGGGTGGCGGGGCGGGAACTTGCCTATTACCGTAGTAACGCGAGCGTTACGTTATCGCCACGTACCGCTGGGGCGGTAGGGGTCAACATGTCACACTATTTTTTCTCTTTATTTGTCCGTACCCAGCTTCTGTCGTGTTTTCTAATCGGTGGTATTGCAGGTGTTGGTCTTTTAGATTTCTTTGTGGCTTTCCACAGAGAGTGGTCGTCTGGTGATAAGTTTGTAATATAAGTTTTGAACATTTCGTTTTGTCTTGTTTTATGGCTGATCGTAGATTGTGAGTTAGCTTGTTGAGTTCTGCTTTGTCTAGTGGGTTTCTGCTATTTTGCCACCTGCGTCTTGCTTGGCGTTTTTTTGTAGACTAATTCCCTGATGTGTAGTGAAATGTTATAAGCTTCTTCAGTTGTCTTTTTCCTTTCTGGTGTGGATATCCATGCAGCTGTTAGTATTAGTTTGGTTATGTAGTCCACTGCGTCTTCAAGAACTGAATTTTCTTTTAGTCGGAGATTTAGGGCAATGTTATCGTTGATGTAACCTTGGAATTGTGTCCAATTGGTATTTCTATTACAAAGTTGTGGTGGTGGTTCCTTCCAGATTACGTGATTTCTTTGTGTTATTATGATCGGACTGTGGTCTAGGTTAGTTTCTATGGAGCTGTGAATGCCGGAAATGCCTTTTGTGATTGTAAAAGACTAACAGATGCAGCCAGAAAGAGTAGGCAGCGCTTGTATTTCTCCAATTAGTATATTGTTGTAAAAGAATGTCAGTTTTGAGCCTAAATGTATGTAAATGTATAGGAGCCGGGATAGTGCAATCGGTACAGTCTGGACGGCCGAGGGGTAGGAGTTCGAGTACCGGTAAGAGCGAGAATTGTTATTTCTCTACGTCATCCAGACAGATTTTGGTGTCCACGCAGCGTCCTGTCCAATGAGTATCGGAACTCTTTCCAGGAGGTAAAGTGGCCGGGGCGTGAAACTGATCACTCACCTCCATCTAGTGTCGAGATCAAGAAAATGTGGGTCTATACATCCACTCCCCCGTACGCCTTCATGGTGTAGTGCTTATTTACTTAAGCACAGGGACAACTGTTGAGACATTAGCGAGGAATTAATGGAAAGAGACCTTTAAGTCCGGGAAATTTTCAAACTTTACCTTAAATCGGCTGCAGAAATTGTACCGTGACAAAATGAAAACATCCTCAAGGGGTGAAATAATGAGACAATAGATTACTCGTAGATAATAATTTATGTGTGAATTTCATATTTCATAATATTTATAATTTTATAATTTTTAAAATAAGTTCATTTAGTTTCAAAATTCTTTTTTATTTTCATTTAAACAGAAAGTAAAGTAGTCTTATAAAATTTAGAAAATCGTTTCTCAGGTTGAATCGTTCCAAGTCTCACTTCTCATGCCTTCTCTCTGTGTGGAGGAGCAGTAAGACACTGGATCGACACATTAACATCCGATTCGCCCGGACTAGAATTCCAATGTCGTGTGGCTTGGGGTGGGACAGCACAGCGCGAAGTGAGGTAAATTGAATTCTAGCAGAGTAGACACTCACCAACCTTGATTAACTGGAAGGGAAGACATCCTGATTAAGCGATACTCAGGATTGATGAAGCAAAAAGAATTATAAAAGAAAAAAATAGACAACAAATAAGTGGGAAATGTAATAATATGGGTAGTGCTGATGAAAATAAATAAAAAAACAACGCTGCAACAACTCCTTCCTCTCCCAGAAGCTAAAATCCAGGGTCTTCATCCATCTTAACCAATCTTGGATACCATCTTGTGAGGTTTCAGTCTGTCCAGCTGCCCTCAACACAGTCTGAGAGTCCTCCTACTCCTGAAGCCCTCGTGTCTTTTAACGCACTCTGTACCAAATTGTGAACAGTGTTTCCATTCTTCTAATATTGGTCCGGATTATGCGGCATCCAGATTAATTGCAACCGAAGTAGCGAGGTACTAGGAGGATCAAACCTACCCCAAATTTTATAACGCGGTGTGGAATAACTTGAGGTTAATGCAATTCCTGGCCCTTTGACCTTATTTCCGCATACTTCTTCATGGAATTTCGCTTCATTTACCATAGGGTAAAAGGTAAAATTGACTTTGTGCTTAACTAACTAAGCACTACGCCATGAAGACGTATGGGGGAGTGGATGTATAGATCCACATCTTCTTGATCCCAGCACTAGTAGGAGGTAAGTGGTCAGTTTCACGCCCAGGCCGCTGTACCCCTGGGGAAAGAGTCCCCGATATCCATTTGATAGGAGGGTGGATGGACCCCAGAGCCGGTCTGGACACGAGGGAGAAAATCTCCCAAAATCTCCAAACCTCATCCCTGTACACGTAGCCTAGCAGAGCCAGAATGTATGTTACGCTTTCGCCGCATCATAGCAACGGTGCTATAATAGACCGGTGTGCTTTTCCGCAATGTGTTCTGATCGTCTTTCCTCTTTCCTTGTTATTACAATGGCTTTACGGGTTCTCTGAGTGCCCTGTCTCCCAAGAGAGACATTAGGTTTTCCCCGAATGTGACAGAACATAAGTGTATTATTAATAATAATATTATTATTGTTATTATATTCATGTGCTCAGGGTTAAATACTCTTGCAGGTATGGAATGCGGTCATGTCGGCTGACCTTTGCAGGCCGACAAAGACCCAGGCTCCCGAAATGCAACATTCCTCTTCTCTGACATCACGACCGGCTGTCTCTGGACCTTGCGCGAACTGCACTAATTACCTGCTGTCTCCGTCTTACCAAAGTGCCCCGAAATGCGGCTCCTTTTTCAGAACTGCACATTTCATTTAATTACGTCTCTAGTTTGTTCTGGCGGGCCTGGCTGTGACGTCCCGCAGAGACATGCAGACTTTCTGTAAGTTCCTCATGGTGGAATTCGGAAGGGCTGTGATGTGGGTGCCAGCTACATTAATTCGGCTTCCCACGTTACTCAAAGCAAATGCTTAGGCGGAAGCTTGAAATATTCAAAGGCCATTCCGTCCTGCACCCTTCCGCACTGCTGCAAGTTATTCCCCTGCTTCTCACCATCAGCAACCCATCCTACCGTCAGTCACTTTGTGTTCATCTTTCTTCGTACCGTAATGGCTAACTGGCTCTTGCGGTATAAACGCGCAAAGCTATCCGTGTGACAGGCTGTGGAGGCCCATGGATTTGCCAGACGTCGGGGCTCCCACTTTTCTAGACAATCGGCTCACAGATGGCACCAAGTGCCCGCCTTTACCCCCCAGGAATTTTCCTGATACTCATTTCTGTTATAGGCTGAGTCAACTCCAGGACAATAGTGCGGCTGGAGGGATTAGATCAATTGAGAAACGCATTGACCTCATCGGGAATCGAACCCACGTCCTTCCGGCTTGTAGCATAGTGGCTCAATCAATTACGATACCGCGTGTCACGGTTCGAGCATTAACGCTTCTTCTTTGCACTTATGAGGTGCCCGGTTCAAATGTTGGTAGAGACATCAACCATCCTGATTGCTTCTCTTCCCGGTTTTCCTCAGTACAAATGTTGGGATAGTGTCTCAAATTATGCTGTTGCGTATTTCTTCCTCATCTTTCCCAGTAAAGCAGGTGCGCGCCTTGTCACGTGATGAAGTCTTCTGAAGAAGACTCTGAACTTAGCCCTGGACCAACAGGAGGAAGAGAAGAATACCAGTGCCGGAACTCTGGCCCAGATCTAGCAGACAACACCAATACAAACCCGGAAATTCTTCGCTCAGCCATCATGGACGACATGAAACAGCAAATCTTGTCCCGTTGTTACTCGAGAGGACAAAAATATACGGGAGGTTACACGTCATCCTTCTTACCTGCAAGAAGAGCAGCAGCGGGCAAGTTTCACTGAGAACTGCGGGGGGCGGGAACGGCCTTGTCGCCCGTGATTGACAAGGCATGTTAGGCTATACGCATGATCCATCCTTGCGGTGTAAGGCATGAAATGCCTTCGACATCTTAAACACTAAGATGGTGAGTTCGAATCTCACTCGAGGTATGGTTTTTTTTTTTTGTGTTCTTATTGTCATGTGTTGTTAGCGGCCTTGGGACGGGCTGACTGTCCATAAGGTGAAACGGGGTTTAAGAGATAACCTTTTCTCCAGAAGAAGCAAAAAGAATTAAATAATAATAATAATAGCAATAATAATGCAAATCAATTATTTCTTATTTATGTGCAACTCAACAGCTACAAGGCCAATTACAGACACAGCACAGTGCAGATACAAGTAATTATATTATGGACAAACACAACATAAAGTCAAAGACTAATTAAATGTAAGCACGAGAGGCAAAACACGTTAATGCCAAGAAGTAAGCAAACAAAGGAATAAAATAATAATAATAATTTAATTAACACAAATCTAAGTTGCTAATAATTCAATTCAAGTCTTTACTATTTATGTGTCGAGTCAACAGCTACAATAATAATAAAACAAAAACTCCGTGGTTTTAGTCCACAAGCGAACTATACCGACCAAGCAACCGCCGCTTGTCGACGAAGTTGGTGCCAAATTTAGCGGATAGGAGGTGTCGCGTGGTCAGCGCAACGAATCCCCATTCTACAACAATAATAATAATAATAGGTAATCTGACCACCCAAAAGCTCCACCATTGTACTTTTTGCACGAAGTCTGCAAATTCATCAACACAGTAATGAGACACTTTCCTCCCGCCGTTTCCTCGTTTCTTTCAGCTGTTGGATTCTAACGGCACGACTGTCAGGAAAACAACAACCAAACGACCCAGTAACCGCGAGAGTCAGTAAACACGTCACAAATGGATATAAAACCTAAAGCACGCGATATTCGAAGCTGAAAATAAAAACATTTATTTCTACACCTATTCTCCATGAACACTGATACACTTTTCCCATCGCTTTAGCTGTGCGTCAAAACCCGCTGCATGGAAGCCTTTCGACTGTCGTCTCAGTCACTGCGGGAATTATATGCGACTTTCGAACGTCATTAAGAGAATTTCTCGACCCAGTTGTGAACTGCTTTACGCGACAAATACTTCCCACCGTAACAGAAAGCATTTTTCTTTATGAATGAATATCCTTTGCACTGGAAATTTTTGCCCACAGAAAACGTCAAACAGAATGCTGCTCTTCGGTAATATACTCAAGCATGGTCGCCAATTTGACTACTGAAACCAGCCCCTGAACATGCACATGCCCGTTTGCTACTTAGACAGTCATGGAGCTGGCCTGTGCTGCTACCTAGTGATACACATAGGAAATCTATTAAGTCCAATACAGATATTTTACTTCAATTTGTGACCTATTGGCTGACTCTCCCTCGTACTATCGCCCTATGGAAAATACGATATTTAGTTAGTTCTATGTGAACACCACACCGTTTACAACAGATGGTGTTGCTGGGCACACGGGTACCATCTTCAGGTCCAGTTTGAGCTGTGCCCGACTCGGTGTACTGTCTATTTCGATACGACTTGTGGCCTTTCCGTGCACCCTGTTTCTCCTACCCCCTATTCTCCTTCTCACCCCTCTCTGTTCTATGTCCCTGCTCTCAGTTGGTATTCATATCAAGAGCTGGTCGTTGCCCTACCAGCGAATAAAGGGAAGTCTCTGGGACGGTTTGCCGAGAGGTGGCCGGATATCGAAAGGTGAGTGTTTTCTTTTATTCGGAATTGGCTTGTGCGTCAAGATTTTGGATCTGGTTACATTTACTCTGCACCTCCCGCCAGCCTTACCTCGCGGGTCTATTCGTTTGTAGTTGTGTTCTGCAGTCTACAGCAGAGTTTATTGAAATCTATACCGAAGCCAATGGACATTTGTAGAAACATCAAGGCCCAGTGCGTAATTAGTTGAAGCTGTGTGGTACAAGCTAGAAGGTTGCTGGTTCGATTCCCGATAAGGTCATTCGATTTTTAAATTGACTTAATATTTCCAGCGGCATTACGATCCTGGGTTCGACTGATTGTGAGCCTCTAACAAATGAATACAAGGAATCATCCTCAGGTTAAAGTGCGGCCGCGCGTAAGGCTGACAAACTCACTGCCATTTGTGAGCCGATTGTCTAGAAAATGTGGGAACCGCGACGTCTCACAATCTTATGGGCCCCCACGGCCTGTTACAGGGATGGTTTTACCTTTACCTTTTACCACAGCGTGTTTATCACGGCCTCTGTTTACTTCATATTACTATTGCCTGCATATTACATGCATATTGGGCTCAATTTTCATTGTTCCAATTTATTATTATTATTATTATTATTGTCATTGTTAAGAGATTTTAATGCTAAAGCACTTAGGAAAGGAATTTTCAAAACAATTGGGAATGACAATTTGCATGAAATAAATGAAGATAATGGAATTAGAGAAGTATAATTTGCCACACCCAAAAATCTGTGTAAGTACAACGTTCCCACATCGTTTGCCCATCTCCTGATGAAAAGACTCACAGTCAAATTGGTCATAGTTTGATAGATAGGAGACGGCATTCAAGTGTACTTAATGTCCGATCCTTCAGGGGAGCAAACTGTGATACTGACTACTATCTGGTGGCAGCAAAAGTTAGGGAGAGACTGGCAGTGAGTAAACAAACAGATCACAGATTTCATATGCAGAAGTTCAATCTCATAACATTCAACGAGGTACAGGGTAAAGAGCAGTATCGTGTTGAAATCTAAAAAAATTCGCAGCTTTGGAAATCTTAAAAGATGGGGTGTTTATTAATCGATTAGAATATTAATAGAAACTATTAGAGAGAATATCAAATTTTCTGCCAAAGAGAATCTAGGTTTTTATGAATTGAAGAAGAATAATCTATGGTTCGACGAAAAACGTTAAAAATGATTGGCCAAAAGGAAACAAGCTAAATAAATGGGGATAATCTGAACAATATAAGAAATGACGCCAACAGGTATTACACGAATAAAAAGAAGGAATATCTGAAAGACAAAATTGATGATTTTGCAACGTACAGTAAGAACAAGAACATTAGAGACCTGTATAGAGGAATAAATGACTTTAAGAGGGGTTACCAGCCTAGCAGTAACTTAGTGATGGATGAGAATGGTGATCTGCTTGCAGATTCCACAGCATTTTGAATAGGTTGAGGAACTATTTCTCGAATGTATTGTACATAGGGTCACTGATGTTAGGCAGACAGAAATCGATACAGCTGACCCGTTAGTACCTGATCCTAGCCCTTTTGAGGTTGAAAGTGCTATTGCAAAATTGAAACGGTATGAATCGTCAGGTAGTGATCAAATTCCGGCAGAACTTATTCAAGCATCCATAAACTCATCAATTTTATTTGGGATATGAAAGAATTATCTGATTAGTGGAAGGAGTCTATTGTTGTCCCAGTTCACAAAGAGGGCGGTAAAGCCGACTGCACATGGTGTGACTGCCTCTGCGGTGTGAGGATGTGGACGAAACTTGTGGCCGCGCGCAACTCCATACGTGTACTGCTTACTCTGTATATGACGTACCACCTATATGGTAGATATACTATACTCTATATGTGACATGATGGTCTACATCATTTCTATATGATACATTTCATGTTTCCCGTAGGGGCAGCGAGCTTATTGCTGTCAGCAGTCTAATCCATGTTTTGCCAAAATGCATTCTGTCCGCTTGTCCGTGCTTTGATGTAACTGCGATAAGCCAGCACTTCTCGCCAGCTTCTGCCAATCTCAGTTGCCGTAACCCTTCATGCCTAACTGGTGATAAATACCATTGAATCAGAATCGTTGCGGCTCACGTAACATACTGAGTTTGCTTGTCCTCGGTTGTTATGTCACTTGGCTGCAATAGCAATACTTTCGTAAAACGTTAACAGGCCGTGGAGGACCATAGAGTTGTGAGACGTCGAGGTTCCAACATTTTCTTTAGATAATCAGTTCACAGATGGCGGTGATATCGTCTGCCTCACGTACGGGCAGTCCTTTATCCCTAAGAAGTTTCCTGGTACTCGTTTCAGTTAAAGCCTGAGTCGAACCCAGGACCATAGTGCGGCTGGAAGGAACAGGTCAATTGAAAAATCCAATGACTTTATCAGAAATGGAGTCCCTGACGTTCCGGCCTGTAGTGTAGTGTCTCAACGGAACAGGCTACGGTGTTCCCCACACTTTCGTAAGGGAATTCAATTACAGCAAAAGAAGAAAGAAACAGTTATGGCCGCATGGCGTAATCAACCTGTGAAAGAGACAGGTAGGCTGTGGTCAGTGCTGCATATTCACATGGAACATTCGTAGGAAGAAATGATGAGTCTGAAAGGAAGAGGTTCTTGCGGTCTGTCTGACCATAGCGCTATTACAGCGTTTGCATGCGGGAACCAAGGAATTCCACTTAAGGTCGGTCAGGAAAGTTGGTGTTCCAGCCGATATTCGAACTGAGAACTTCCCGAATATGTCTAAAACGTTACGGCTACGTCATCAGCGTTTTTTCGTCTTTTTTTCTTAATTTTAAATACGAGGTATGATTAATTTAGACCACTAGGAAAATCAAGGCGTAGGTGTGTGGGCAATATTAAAATGGATCTCAGAGAGATAGGATGGGATGGATTGATCTGGCTCAGGATAGTGACCAGTGGAGAGCTCTTGTGAACACTGTAATGAACCTACCTATTCCATAAAATGCTGGGAAGTTCTTGAGTAGCTGCACAATTGGCAGCTTCCCAAGAAGGGCTCAGATCCATGAGTTAGTGGTTTTGTTTAACAAGTATTGTCACCCTAGCATTGAGGAGCTTCATGAATTATAAGAATTTTTCACGTGATATTGTTATGGTGACAAGGTGAGAATAAATTAAATTAGGACAAATATTGTCAGAGTTCAGAATATTTTACCTTTCTGATCTGCAACAGCAGAAATTGTCTCTGATAACAGGGAGCAAGTGGGCCTAAGAGAGTAGTAGCGGCGGGAGGCTAGAAAGAGCCTCATTATGTTTGTCCTTCGCCAGATATTGTTACGAAGATAAAATCGAGAAAAATGCGAATGGTGAGTCATGCAGATCGCACTCAAGCACTGCAAAATACATAAAACCTGATGGGAAGAGATTTGTTGATAAATCCAAGCACAGGTCGGAGGATGAGGTTCTGAGCAGAATTCAGAAATTCTACTTTTCTGTTACATTCATTCGTGTATATAAAGTTGTCCCTGTGCTTAACTAATTAAGCAATACAACATGAAGATGTACGAGGGAGGGATGTATAGATCCACATATTCTTGACCTCGGCATTACTTAGAGCCGACTGGTTAGCTTCACGCACCTGCTCGCTTTACCCCCCGGGGAAGGGCAGCTGGTACCCATCGGACAGGAAGCTGGGTGGGCCCTAGAACTGGATCTCGCTGAGGTGTGCAAGGTCACATTTGTGATTAGAAGGAAACAGAGACGCTTAGCGGAGGAGTTCTGAGGAATGAGACATAAGTTCAGCTCGAGGTTAGGGTATCTGTTTCATGAAGCGGCCATGTTGGAAAGTAGCTGCTGCAGAAGACTGAACAATCAAGGCAAAACCACGAATAAGAGTGTGTCGTGGGAATATTTAAATACAACGGATTTAAAGTGCTGGTCATTAAAACAGAATATTTTGAAAACTGCAAGACATAAGTTAGTTTTCAGGTTCTCACAGCGGTCACTATGAAAAATGATATAGTCTCATGATGCCGTGTTGTCAGACAGAAATTTATTGACGTTTCCGAAGGAAGTACAGCCTCCAATCTGCCGGACGCAGCACGTTGCTCCGATACATATATAAACTTCTGCCAAATTATACGGCGTTACTTCCCTGATGATAATAATCTGCCATTAAATAAATTCACGGCGACTCTTTCTATACCCGTTCGTTTATTTCATCAAATCTGCTTCCATGGTTAAATGTTACACTAAATTCACATATTTCGTGTCATTCCACATGCACTGGGTAGTAGGGGTGCGGAACCCATAAACACCCTCCCTTGAATCCCGACTCCCAACCATACACAAGAAATGATTTTCACTTAGATTAAGAAGGTAAAGCTATCCCTGTAACAGGCCGTGGAAGCCCATAGAGTTGGGAGACGTCGAAGCTCCATCATTTCCTAACAATCGACTCACAGCTGACAGTAAGGTTATCAGCCTTACGCTCCGGCCGCCCTTTACCTCCAGTAATATTCCTCATACTCATTTCTGTTAGAGGCTGAGTCGACCTCAGGGCCATAGTGCGGTTGAAAATATTAGGTCAATTTTAAAATCCAATGACCTCAACGGGAATCGATCCCGCGACCTTCCGGCTTGTAACACAATGCCTCACCCAATTACGCTATCGCGTGCCCCCTTCACTCAGACAAGATTTAAGTGCAAATTGAAATGCAGTTAGCATTCTCTGGTATTCGCGATCCATGCATTCGGGTCTCACTGCAGATTCAGAGTATTGGTAATTATGCTCAGTGTTCCCAGGCAAATGCTGAAATAGTGTCTTACTTTCAGTTCCTTCCACATATTCGCCAGTTCATTCTGTCATTCGGCGCTGTTTAACTTGGTACACCATCGTTGTATTGAAGACTATTCCCTTCCGGGATACGAGTCCCGCTCTCTGCTTGCGTTGGTTACTATTCGATTCTTGAGTTGAAATAATAATTCCTTCGAAACATCGGGAATGCAGAGAGCCATATGCCAGCAGATCGCCTTCATGGCCACCGCCCTGAGACCCTCGGAACTTACGTCGTTATATCGAAGGAAAAATACGAAATTTTCTGCATTCTTTGGTGACTCTGGAGACCGAATCCCGAAGGCTCCAAATCATTGCCTTACATGACGGATTGTGCCTTCTGTCCTTTCGGGTTCAGAATTGATTCTGAAGCTTCGAAACTTTTAGTTGTACCTCCTTGGCTGGGACCTTCCAGACCCAGCGCCACTCACGCAAGGCTTCACGACGCAAAATATTGCAGTTAAGCGTCGGTGTTGAGAGGAAATCTTGAGACCGCTATCCCCTCAAATCACACGTGAGGCCATTGTGATTGAATAAAGGGAGGGAATGAAGGAGGGAAAAATTAAGAAGATAATTTATTTAATTCTGAAGGGAACCAACTCGGTTTATTGATGTCAAATTATACATTTCATTTGTAAAAGATGAATCCATTTTCGTTGGCGCAGGGAAGTCCGCTCCTGCCACTGCAACAAGAGTATAGGGACCATCAGTTTATGGTAAAGATCTGGTTGCGAATTAAACATTTCCTTATGGACTAACAATATCTATATACAGTTTTACAGTAATACTTGACTACATTTCTGTAAAGTCATAAATTGCTCAGATTATAGTTTCCAGAAACAAAAGCGAGGTTCTATTTAACGGTCATTTTTGACCCTTTGGACCACAATGAATGATATTCACATGCATCACTTCGTTTAACATATAAAACTGTCCATTTTTTCCCAGAGTCTGTGCACTTGTCTTGTGCGATAAAGGTAAAGTTATCCCTGTAAAAAGCCGTCGAGGCTGCCATATTTTCCAGAGTGTAGGCTCACAGATGTCAGTAAGGTTGTCAGCCTCACGCACTGGCCGACATTTACCCCCCAGGAACATTCCTGTTACTCATTTCTCTTTGAGACTGAGTCGACTCCAGGACCATAATGAGGATGGAAGGATTAGGTCAATTGAAAAAGGATCCAATGATCTCATCTGGAATTGAATCCTTAACGTACCGGCTTGTAGCATATTGTGCCAACCAACTACGCTACCGCGTATGTTCTTTATATCAATATTATATGTTATTTTTGTGTTTTGTGATTAAAAGTTTTCTGGAAGATATCTGTTTATTACGATTACCGGACGAGATGAACACAGACGGTGAACGCGCCCGCTCTCGGCCCCGCCCACACAGCGTACATTTCCCCGTCGTCGCCGACAGGAAACCAAGAACGTAAAAACAGAATTAACGATCTCCACAATGCAAGCGGTAACTTGTGGGAGTAGCGGCAGGCACGCAGCGCTGCTAGGCAATTGTTAGAAACTACAGATCCAGGTGGAAGGAGAATTTGTATTCATTCTTTCCCTAACCCGACTTTAGAAATAATAATCTCTGCCTAACGAGCAATTTGAATTGTCTTTAAGTGAATGATTATTTCTATGAGGTATATGCTATTGCTGTCAGTCTCGGACTTTGTTCCGTAGATTTATTTACCGCTTAACGGCCGTAGAAGCCGTAGCCAAGACCGGAGTAGGCATACGGACTGGCATATGTGCCGTAGTATCCGTTGCCATAGTATCCGGCGTAGTACGGATACTGGGCCGCGGCCACTGCGATCAGAGCCAGGACGAGGAGAACCTGAAACACATTACGTCACTATGAGCTGGATGTAATAGCAGCACGCGAAACTTCCTCATAATCTCAATGTTTAACCCCATAATTATCTTGGGATATCACTACTATCAACTTCATACAAAGTTTTATCCAATATTCTTGTCTCAAGGTTAAGTCCATATACAGGTTGTTTCACGATTTTAGGGTATAACTGCAGGACGTGATTTCCTAGGTCTTTGTGATCAAAAAAGTTCATATAAACATCACACATTTTGATCACAAAGACCTAGGAAATCACCTCCTGCAATTATGCCCTAAAGTCGTGAAACACCCTGTATAGATGGAATTATTGGGGATCACTAGTGTGGGTTTCATCATAACAGATCAACTACAGATCAGAGCTTTTGCATTCGTCAGATATTGGAGAAAAAATGGGAGTACGTTCAGACAGTACATCAGCTATTCATAGACGTCAAGAAGGCCTGTGATTCAGTTAGGAGGGGAGTATTGTATAATATTCTCATTGAGTTTGGGGTACCTATGGAACTAGTTAGGGTGATTAAAATGTTTTTAATGAAACCGATAGTTAAGTCTACATAGATAAATATTTTTCTGATAGATTTAATATTCAGAATTGTCTAAAAGAGGGAGATGCTATAACGTCATTGCTTTTCAACTTTGCTTTAGAATATGCCATTAGGAAGGTCCAGGAAAACCAGATTGGACTCAAATTAATGGCCATATCAGTTTGGAGATAAAATAGATACCATAAAGAAAAACACAGAAATTCTAACTTTAGTGAAAAGGTTGGTCTAGAAGTAAATACAAATAAAGTCAAGTACGTATTTGTTGATGTCCCGTCAACAGAATAGCTAATAAAGCATTTGAAAATGTCGCACATTTCAGATATTTGGGAATGAAAGAAATAGATAAAAATTTCATTCAGGAGGAAGTTAAGAGGAGACTGAATTTAGGTAATGCTTGCTGCCATTTAGTCCAGAACTTTTGCTTTTCGTCTGCTGTCTATGAACATAAAATTTGGAATATACAAAACTATAATTCTGCCTGTGGTTATGTATGGGTGTGAACTTGAATGAATGAATAAATGAATGAATGGATGGATGGATGTATAAGGGGTGGGCCTTCTTGGCCCTTGCACCGTGACCACAGTGATCTATTGTGCCTCCCCTTCCGATTATCCACTCAATAATCCTGCACTTTGGATGAAGTGCAGGATTTTGTACGTGGGGACGTCGCATGAAACTAAGCATCTGACATTAAGGGAGGAAAATAGACTGAGGGTGTTGAGGAGAATATTTGGACCGAAGAGGGATGAGGGGGTTGGAGAAAACTGCATAATGAGGAGCTTCATAACTTGTACTCTTCTCCAAGTATAATTAGAATGATCAAGTCAAGGAAGATGAGAAGGACGGGGCATGTAGCACGAATGGGGGCGAGGAGAAATTCATATAGGATATTGGTGGGAAAGTCGGAAGGAAGGAGACCGCTAAGAAGGCGAAGACATAGGTGAGTGGATAATATTAAAATGGGTTTTAGAGAAATAGAATAGGGTGGTATGGACTGGATTTATCTGGCTCAAGTAAAGGACCAGTGGAAGACCCTTATGATCACGGTAATGAGCCTTCGGCTTCCACAAAATTTTGAAATTTCTTGAGTAGCTGCACAATTGGTGGGTTCTAAAGGAAGGACAGGCTCCATGGAGTTAGTTATTGCATTTGATGCAGTGTCATAAGAACTAGAGAACGTATTATATTCATTAAGATCCTAGTAAAATGGCGAAGTTGTTTCGTACTTACGATCTGGTACATTGTTGACTGGTGTAGTTAAGCACTGGTGACAGAAGGTCCCAGCCTGGCCTTTATATAGCCCGTCGAACCTCGGAAAAAAGAAACAAATCCTGTGGTCGGATGGTGGCTAAGTTCCGCCTTCTCCTTGTAGGTCGCGTGGCAAGGAACTGTTGATCCTGGTGGCCGCGCCGTCTAGGGACACAAAATCTTGGACCATACCAATAAAGAGATTCCGTGTTCAAACCCCGCTGTCTGTATGGACAACTTTTACCTACATGGGTTTTATAAGTTTTGTGCCGTCCGTAATTTCTGGCACAGACTTGGCAGAATCAGGAAGAAATTCACACAAACAGATGGGATATAATTGTTAACAATCAACGCAACGACAAAAAGGGACAACGATCTTTTTCGATAAGGTCGGAACAATTTTCGATGGCTTTTACCAGGAAACAAAACGCATTTGGCGTGAAACGAAATATGTAGAATTGTGTAATAGAAAAGAATGAAGCGGAATTGCGCGGAAGAAAGCAAGAATTTGAGACTGAGTGCGTTCAGAAGATGAATAGACAAAAGAATTTGTTTTCTGCGTTTAAGAAAGTGGGTGCTAAACACATAATGCTGATTTTCCGAAAGCNCCCCCCCAAAAATTGGTAAAATCTTTATGTAAAAAATGTGAACATGTAAGACTAGAATAAACTATGTAGAAGGAACACATAAAAAATATGGGAAATTATTTAGGGAGGCGCAAGCTCAGTACAGACAGAAAAAACAAAATCTGAAAACTCTTTGCAGTTGTCATACAGCGTTACAAGCGGGTGTTAAATGGGGTTGAGTCCAGCACAACCGCATTTAGCAAGCTCAGCAAGTAACTGTTTACTGGGTACGGGGGACGCCCGAGGTTTCGGAGTTCGATTCCCTGTAGGGTCAAGAATCTTTTGTTCTCCACGTTGTCCAGACTGGCTCTGTGGTCCACCCAGCCTCCTTTCGAATATGCGCCGGGTTTTTTCCCCGGTGGTAAAGCGGCCGAGGCATGAGGCTGACCACTCACCTGCGGTTAGTGCCGAGGTCTAGAATACGTGAATTACTCATACACATCCACTACTTAATTAGTTAAGCACAGGGACAAACATACGGCCGGTCACAGTGGCTGCGTGGTCTAAGGCATGAACTGTCTTCGTTCCCACGAACCCTGGGATCGTAGGTTCGAACATCACTGAAGGCATGGATGTCTGTGTGCGTTTACAATGTGTTTGTGTTAGATAGATAGATAGATAGATAGATAGATAGATAGATAGATAGATAGATAGATAGATAGATAGATAGATAGATAGATAGATAGATAGATAGTTGTATACAAATATCCTCTCGCAGATCCCCCAGAATTATTGTTGCTCCAAGGCACGTCATCAATACATGAAGAAATGGACTTTGTCCGTTGCGGTCTAGTGCTAGTTAATCATGAGGTCAGCTGTACTAAGTTCCTTTGGTTCACTGCGATAAGTTGCGGAATCCTGGACAGGGGGCATGGGTTTGATTACCTCTCTGTTTTCTCCTCAAAGATTCGTCGCAGTTTCAGGGAAAGAAGTTAACCCTTTAAAGCAATTGGTAACTGTATGTACCGCCTGATTTAACAGTGAGAAACTCTGCATTGTGCCCACAGACTGTACGTACGTACGTACGTCCTGCGATTCTAACAAACAAACTCCGTGATTATAGTCCGCAAGCGAACTATACCGACCGAGCGACCACCGCTTGTCGGCGAAGTTAGTGCCATCTTTAGCGGATAGAGTGTGTCGCGTGGTCATCGCAACGAATCCCCACGGCCGTTAATTTCAGTTTTCTGGACCGGAGCCGCTATTTCCTTGAAATAGCTCCTAAATTATCCCCACGAAGCTCAGTAAACCCCGTTCCAGACCCACTACTGCTCAGAAAATCTGGTAGCGCCAGGAATCAAACCCGGACCTCTCGATCTGTAGCCAGGATCTCTGACCACTAGACCACAGAGGCTGTCTGACAATACATATCGATTCATATCGAATATTCCTCTGAACTGATTGAGGAGGTCGGTTTTTGTAGCGGAAATGCAGTATGAAGACCACTTTCTTACCAGATGTGACGCCGTGTAGTCCTGTAGAAGTCCATAGACGTTACTGAGAAACGTCACTGAACTTCTACCGAACTACACGGTGTCACATTCTGGAAGACAATACTCCTCACAGTCATCTGTCTGAGGACCCCAAACCTTTCAAAAAGCCATTTTGTTTTCTTAGAAATTGAAAGTGTATTCCAAATATCGAATTATTTAGACCACATTCAGGCTTCGAACCTGTAACACAATAAACTTTCTCTTGCGAATAGCTCGGTGATATGAAGTAAAAGACGTTTCAGAGATTTTTTCCGTCACTTAAAAGATAAAGACAGTTTTCACAACAAAGTTTCTCAAGAAACAGGTTAAGAAGACCTGTGGTTTCCCATACAATGTGGTACTCACATGAACTGCAAGGCAGGTTTATGTCCATTTTACTTCTCCTATTATTATTTTATTTTATTCCTACTCATCAGTCCATGACGATGGAGACAGAGACGGTCACCGAAACGTCTGATGTTAATAGCGTATCGCTGTTGCTGCCAGTCCGAGAGGACTACTGTACTGTATTTCATCGCCATTAATTATAATTACATTATAGGCATAAATTTATTCATTTATGCTTAATTAAGAGATCTTCAGTATTTCAATTGATACAGCTTCAGATAGCATGATCATTGGTGCGTAATGGATTATAAAGATGTACAGAACACGGTAATTGCCTTGTTTAAGGCATTTTTTTATTAATTTTCTTGTACAAACTGAGGAAACCCACTAAATCTTCAGCCAAGTTATTTTGTGCTCTGGCAGGAACTGGAACCTCGAACCTCCCAGATACAAGCCAGAAGTTTATATCGCTTCAGACAGCCTGTCCGTATACAATTTTAAGACTTTATGCAAAAACTATACCAATTTAGCTTCCTTACGAAGCTCTGGAAAGCAACGATGTAAATGTAATAATTTACAACAAAATTGCATCCCAGTAAATTAAGAAAAGACCTGGAGGGTGTAGAGCCGGGATAGCTCAGTCAGTATAGTGACTGGCTACGGTCTGGACGACCGAGAAGTCGGAGTTCGAGTACCGGCAGGTTAAAGAATCTTCAATTCCTCATATCGTTCAGACCGGCTCTGGGGCCCACCCAACCTCCTATAGAATGGGTACTGCGGGCTCTTTCCCGAGGGTAACACGGCCGGGACGTGAAGCTGACTACATAGCTCCAACTAGTGTCGAGGTCAAGAAAATGTGGACTTATATATCCACTCCCCCATACGTCTTCATGACTTATTGCTTCATTAGTTGGACAACTTCACTTTGTACTTGGAGAGTGTTGTTTTCTGTTATGAGATGTTGGGTATTTTGGTGGATAGGTTCCAGTGTTTCGAAAGCACGCACTACTCCCGCCTTCAGGGTGGAAAATGAGCAATCATCACCGGCAAAGATTCTAATATCACAAATATTAATTACTGTTAAAAAGCTAATAAAACAAATAGATAACAGCAGTGCCTTTTTTCCCAAAGACATTTTTAACATTTGGGCTGTGTTGACATTTTACTCTTGATAAGTTGCCTCTCCCCTTCAACTGCTTGTCTCTGTGCCCATTTGGCCCAATGGCTGAAGAGGGCACTGAGTAGGCCTGTATGTACAGGCCCTATCACAATTGCATGCAATCTGTTATATACTCGGTCTACTGCTAGGACGAGATTGCGTCATTGATAGTTACGTCATCGTGAGCAATGTGCTAGATTGTATATCAAACATATTACCGCTATCCAGACGTCGGTGGGAAATTCAAACGTACCAACACAGGACTTTTTTCCGTAAGGTTGCTTAAGCAAGTCATGATGTCCAGTGCTTCGTAGAGCATACTGACTTTATTATTGACCACACAAATCCTTACCTGACGCAATCTCCTCGGTAGTGAATCCTGTTTCACTGCATGTACTGAACAAAAGTGACGCCACCAAATGTCGCAGTCGACCTTGCAGTGAACCTTCCTCTGGCACAATACACGTATGTTTCTCCCATGGTCACTTCCTGGTCAGTTAAGACTTTCGTAATAAACCGGAATATCGCAACCAGTTAAGTGATTAGTTACTGGCTGACGCGTCTGGGTTTGATTCCTGGAACATTTCTTCCTTTCTCACCACTGTGCCAATATTAGCTCTGGAGACTTCCTTACCTCCAGGCTACCATCAATTATCCACTGAGGACGAAACGGCCGGATCTTTTACTAAGTTTTGTTCACACTCACCATTAAGCGTGCTGACATTGCAAAAGGACATGTCAGTGCCAAATCGCTCCCTTCTCGCTGGTACCCTCTATCCCAGCCGTGTCAAACATGCAGCCCCTCAACTTTTAGAGCTAATTGATAATAAAATAAATATTAAAATTTTAGTAGAAATATTTTTTGTAAAGACAATTTTCCAACAGACCAGAAGACAAGAAGACTCACACAGACATAAATTAGCAGGCTACAGGAAATTCAGTGTTTTGCTATTTCTAACATAATTTATTGTGTAATCTATTTTTTACATATTGAAAAGCTGTTTGATACTTGTCAAAAATGGCATTCTCTTGCTTTTTAAAACTGTCAGATATGTGACTTTAGGTAATTATGTTGAAATTATTCCTAAATAATAAATAGAATTAAATTTCCTTGTATCAAAATCTAATATATATTTCTATTTTGAAGTGCAGCCCTGGACTATTATTTATAGGGCTGAGGTGGCCCTCTGTACAAGTTGAGTTTGACATGCCTGCTCTATTCCAAATGCAATGTTATGGCTCGCAATTTAGTCTAGGCTACTGGCTTGAATGATCGAGGAAAAGGGGTTCGATTCCCGTTATGTACAAATTTCTCTCTTACTCACAGTGTTCGGACAGATTCTGAGACCCTTCCAGCCTCCTATCCAATGGGACCCAAGAAATGTTTCCTCGGAAAGAGCTGTCGAGCTTGAAGCTGGCTTCTTACTTTCTTCTAGTGCCAAGGTTAAAAACGTTGACGCTATATAGCCACTTTTTGTACGTCTCAATTACGTGGAACTTAATTAAGCATAGGAACACTTCAACGTTTCCATTTCGAATTATATCTCCATTACTAATTAGTAGTCTGCCAAAGCCTGTGAATATAATCTGAATAAAGAATCGTGAAATTTACGCTTAAAAGAAACATCTCGTGCTTATCCGTCGGCATGTGACATCTGTGAAGGCACAAATTAATTCTGATTAAATTTAATACTGACAGGTGAGGCTGGGAGGGTGATATCAAATGTCGTCAGGCTAATTTAATTGTCACTGCAGCTGTCTAATGTCTTTATGTTGGCTTCAAGATCATCTATTTTATTATTGTAAAATGCAGCCCTATCTATCTATCTATCTATCTATATATCTATCTATCTATATATCTATCTATCTATCTATCTATCTATCTATCTATCTATCTATCTATCTATCTATCTATCTATCTATCTATCTATTCCTGTTGCTTCCACTTGCAGAATAGGGCAACCGTGAAACGCTTTGTTCCACTTCAGTTTCTTAATTTTAGACAGTCGATAGGGCTCCTTGGATGGGGGAGCAGCCCGACGCAGGGCGGTACCCACAAAAAGAATAAAAGCATACATACATCCATGGCTTGAGTTGGATTCAAACTCAATATATAATATAATTAATATAGAAGACATAATTAATACAAATTAAAAGTATTTCCTGAATACTCTAGGATGAAGATAAAAGATAGTCTTAAATATCTTTGAAAGGCAAGTTTCTAAATTTTAAGAACCCCCCGAACCTCCCTGCCCAGCTGGCTTCTACCCGCCGAAAAAAAACTAGCGGCTCACATGAACGCGGCAATGTTAGGTGAAATAATATTGTCACGTGTTGGGTATGTCACGCGACAAATAACTTCACGCTGTCTTGGATGTAGCGAATTTATTGAACACACGTTCTCACAATTACACAATTTACAATCTTACCACTACTGCCATCTGCAGTATCACAATTACGTCTCCTGCTGGAGTCACTGCCATGCACTCGATACAACCCGACTCGGCGACTGCTTGACTTCAACTGTCTTCGACGGCTGCTACATTTTAACTCTCTCCTTACGCATTCCAGTCTCCCTTACAAACCCTCAGTCGGACGGCGGAAAACTCACCTCGCTTCCCTGCTGCGTAATCGCCCTGTTTACAGGCGTTGCTGGGCAACGCCACCGAGAGTTGTTTATTGCTGCGTAGCAACCAGCACGCTTTGGCTCGGCTCATTTCGGTTCTACTCGGGACGGTACGGAGAAACACCGCTTTCCTTACTGTTGCGTAACCTAGATTCCACTGTTGCGTAACTTGGCAACCGACTGTTTATCAAGGTTCTGTCTTCGTGGTAACTCGTTCCACCTCCCGTTGCCTAGCAACGGTTAGACATGTCACAATATATTCGTCTGTTCGTAAATATTTTTATAACAACTGGCTTATACATATATTTTCTATATTACGAATTGTTTGTGCTTATTTCCACCAAAAGTGGTCAGCGTGAGGCGTATAATTCGAAATAAACTAAAGGAATATTCATAGTATTTACAATAGACGGGTACTGAGGCCGCTGGGGAATGAAAAATTACAAAGAACGCATTTTGAAAATACCCGCACTTCTTTAGAGCATAAATTTAAACACTTATTATATTACGCAAAAAGATGTACTCGACGATTGAGAGCTGAGAGCTCACGAGCATAGTTGCATTGCTGGAACTCGTGCGGTCTGCAGTGTTGCAGGAGGCAGCCAAGGTCTACCTCGGCTATTATTGGCGTTTCCAGAAGTAGCGGCCCATTAGTCTAAACCAAGGCCAGAAATAAAGCCCTGCTGTCGACATTCATGGCTTTCTGTCTCCAATATTTATGACATCAAGAGGTTTCGTATTTTTTTATTCTGACTACAGAAATGCAGGAATAATCACGATTTATTCTAAGGTCAGTTTATCTTCGCAGAAAAATCTGTGATGGATTTTCAAGATATATTTTTGTTGTTCGTCTCTGTGTTCTTGGGCTAAAACACGCATAATTTCTGTAACCTTTGGAAGAAAATTATTGTGGGGTAGGATGTATAATGAAAATTATAAGAGTAATCCAGTACTAAAACGGCTTGACCTTGGAATTTCGCATATATAAGAGTTCAGTACACAGCTTATAACAACTTGAACACAACTAATTTATCTTAACATACGTCACACCATAATCTAGTATAAACAAATGCCTTTACCACGGTTACTATAAAAGGCAATGAAGGTTAAGTACTTACTTTCTCCAGAGTTACAGTGCCTTTCTTAGGGAGGAAAGAATAGGGAAAGAAGCCGAGTTAAACTTCAATATATATTTATTATTATTATTATTATTATTATTATTATTATTATATTTATTTATTTATTTAAACTGCAAATGTGTTTTTACCCTCTGGCAGTGATACTACAATAAGACACAACACACAAATAACACACAAACAAAATAGGACACAAAACTACACAAACAAAAAAGGACACACTACACACAATGAATACAATGCAAATACAATTATAACTACAAGTGATAAAATTAAATAAGTTAATAACATAATTATACATGTATGTATATTAATAAGATAAAAGAATTACTCGGTGTTCTTCCTCATCGAGTAAAATCTTTTGCGTCGCAATTTCTTTTCTACGATACGCTGTTTTGGAAAAACAGATATAGACAGACACACGGACGGACGAAAGCATAGATATTATGTCCATATTATGGAACTCCATAGATATGTTTCTGGAAGGACTTAAGAGCACTGTACTCCATCTGCTACGAGAATTAGGTTGCGCCATCTTAAGTTAGTAACGTAGACATCTACGTCATCAATAGAACTTTAACTGGATCCTTCTTTCAACGTAATACCTACATCCATACGCCGGTGGCGAAGGCAGACACAGCTATACAGGACCTACAGGACGTTTCTTCCGTGAGGTTGCGTACAGCAGCCACGACGTACCCTGGGCCGTGGAAAGATGCACTTTACAAGGAACGAATTTAAGAAATCCTTTCCCAAGCTAAGATGCATGACTGAGTACGTATAAGTGACCCACCCACTACACTGTGGTACTCTGTACCATTCCTCTAGGAGTGGGGTGAGAATGAGTCCCTTTACTGCGACCTCAAATGTGCCCATTGTACCTGATGGCATACGACTCTAGGGCATTGTTGGGTGAATTATACGAGTACAATACTACATAACCACAACTGTGTTATTTCTGGTCAAAGTAATCTCCGCCAACTTGAATAAATTTGTTCAAATGTTAAAAATATTCGGAAACGGTCAGCAGAGACTTCCAAAGGAACAGCGTTCAGTTCGGCAGTCACGTTTCTTAATGTCTTCAGAATCCTGAAACCCTCTTTCCTTTGAGAGCAGTTTTCACCTTAGGAAAGAGTAAAGGTAACCAAGAACCTGGGGCGGTCTTGACAAGTCTGGATGAAGCCTTGGCGTGATGCGAGTCTCCGTTGCTTCTGCTCCTCTGTGAGTCTGTGTGGGACGAACTTTCCGCACATCTTCAGGAAGGATTTGACGTACCGTCTCCGCATTGACGTTTAATTCATCCGCAATCATTGTGGGAGCCCACGGACGTTCTCGCGTCACCGTTTCACGGACATCTGCGACTGTGTCTGCATTTCGAGAAGCTGAAGGACAGTCCTGAAGATCCTCACACCTGTCTTTAAACGTTTAAACAATTCAACTGCACGGTTACGGCTTCAGGCTTCATCACCACAGACAGTCTGCAACGTTTCATAAGTTTCTGTTGGTGTTTTATCCAGTTTAAAACGAAATTCGGTATCAACTCGTTGCTCCATGGTTAAAAAGTGACAGCAGTCAAGAACACGTGAACCTGAATGAGAGGATGGAGCAGGAGAACGGAGACAACTGTTCAGAGAGAGTACTTGTAATTTATACTGATCGCCAGATATTATTATGACGTTCAAATCAAGGAGGATAAGATGACTAGAGCTTGCAGCACCCATTTGAGACAAGACGAATGCATACAAAATTGTGGTAGGAAAGCGCCAAGTAAGGGATACTTGGAAGACCTATCCATAGATTGGATAATTTTTATTCAAATAAATCATAAAAAATATAACTGGAAGATCGGAACTGGATTTGTTTGGCTCAGTAGAGTGAGCAGTGGCACTTTCTGTGAATGCAGTATTAACATGTAGGTTATAAAAATTCTGGAAATTTCTTAGCTAGATGAGCAAGAGTTAACTTCTCAAAGATGATGATTTATTCAATTGTTCAGTTAGGGATATTCTCAAAGATGGTATCCTGCTTGTGTTTGTCAACAGATCATAAGTTGAAACCTCACACAATTTTAATTAAAACAACCTTTTTCTAGCCTACTTCCTTTCCTTTGAAAATAAAAGAAGACTTGCGCGATCACTATGCTGTCTGTGTGGCTGTGTATCCCCACAAATTCATTTTCGGATGGCTGGACCAATCTTCATAAAACTTGGATGTACAGTATGCGCCAAATATGCAGTACTGAAACTTGCGGATCTCGAACGCGCATGTGCGTTTGTCGACGGGTCATAGCTCCAGCCGCACGTGTTCCCAGTAGTGGAAAGGAAGTTGTGCTGTGCAGTTGTTGAAAATGGGTCTATCGACGGAGGAAGAAGTATTCATATTTGGGTATTATTTCCGCTCATACAGAAGTGGACGCCAGACAACTCGCTTCCTTGATTTTGAGTGGCCAGATGTTATCCTCCAGAAACCGCTACACAGTACACGTGTGACGATATGGTGTGCCGTCTCAGCACACAGTATATTAGGCCCCTATTTCATTGAGGATGAGGAAGGTAATGATCTTACCGTCACCCAAGAACGCTACAGGGACATGGTGATCGGACAATTTCTTCAGGATTTCAGAAGGTTCTGTCATGCAAGGGACCTTCACATGAATAGAGAGTGGTAGCAACAGGACGTCTTTTCATTTCAGTACAGTTATTTTGGCGCATACTATATATCATGGTAACTGAGTCCATCTCGACGGTGTGCTTCACAAAACCCTCCCATCAGTCTGTGTTTATTATGAGTTCATTTCTTCATCGTTGCTAAGCAGCGGCTAGGTATCAACTTTACCGCTGCAACGGACACACGCAACAGTAGAAGAATTGTTGGAAGCGTAGCGTTGTTCTTCCTAGAACTTGTTATTACTTCTTGTAACTCACTAAATATGTCGACTGTAAACGGTCGTAATCAGATGACGTATGCAAATAAGACAAATATATTATATAAACTCTTTAAAAAGCGGAGATATGTAAAAATACAGATAAAATAATAAGGAATCAGCTCGGATCTGGATATTAGTTTTACAATGGCATTAGCATAAAATGAAGAATTTGTTTAAATATAAGAATTCACCAGAGTATGAGCTTATATGTCTACTGTTTAGATTGGCAGTTTTATATAACTTTATATAACACTCTTATGGAATCCTTTCATTTTACATATATAATCGTATATAATCGTCTTAGTAGTGTCAGCTTGAATTATAAGTAATTTGCAACTTTGAGCTAAAATTTAACTTCGATTAGCCAAGGAGTGACCTGAATTGCGTGACAGCTCTGCAGGGATGTACATCATTACACCCTCGCCCTTCATGTTTGCGGCTTCATCTAACACTATACCCCTGCATTTTACTGGGCACAGAGTGTAGAATTAGGTGCTTGTGTACAACACAGGAGAAGGGCAGTCCACCCCAGCAGTTCGCAACCGTGAGAAGTGACTAACTGTAGAGAATGCTGTTTCTGGGTTGTTTGAAAGTGCATGTTTTTAATTGGAGGCTATGAAAGAGTGAGATCTGACTTCTGGGTTCATTTCTGCCATTAGGCCGACTGGTTATTCAAGGCGTCATATGAAGCCAGACTACAGTTTGGAATTAGTTGGATGTTTTTCTTTATTTAATATCTCTGAGATTGTTACATGATCGCTTCTTCTCTTGCAAATGCTTCAGGAGACAACGTGCAGTCTAGTCGGAAAGAAAGTGCTGCCCTCTACCAAGCACATGCCAAGACGAGACACAAGGTAAGACGCCAGCTTATGCAACCATCTCAGCAAGTCCATTTACAGGTCAGGTTGTGTCCATATACGATTACTTGGAAACGAAATATTTCAATTAATTTAAACCTTTTGATAAAGACACATGGGTAAATTTAACTAAAAGACTGAATATTTAAAGCCTATATTACTTTCCATTAGTGTGTTCCTATAGCGATTTACATGTTATTGTCTTTATTGTTATGGACATTTGCATGTCAGGGGGAGAAAAAGATGGAAACACTAGGAAATTGAAGAACATAATTTGTGTTGTCTACATTAAAAGAACTTCAGTTGGCGACACTGAATGTTTTTCTTCCGTTTGATTTTATTCTGTTGTGCTTCTGTTGTGAGATATGAACGATGATGAATTGTAAAATATTTGGATGGTCGATCAAGCCTAATTCAGGTGCTATAACAATTTCCCCTCAAAAGACTGAGGAAAGTCAAGGAAAATCTCGGCAAATCAACTGGTGTTCTGGCCAAGATTCCAGTCTAGGACCTCCGAATAAAAATCTAAGACCTTACCACTGAACAACTTCGGCCGCGCCATAGCTCAAGCGGTTAGTCGATGGCTTCCCACCGCGGCGGTCCGGGTTCGATCCCGCGTCTGGTCAAGTGGGATTTTTGGTGGACAAACTGGCGCTGGGGCAGGTTTTCTCCGAGTACTTCGGTTTCCCCTGCCAATCTTCATTCCACCAAATGCTCCACAAATCACCCTCACCTATCATCTGGGGCTGGTACAATAGGCCAGAAGTGGTCGCAGTACAAGGGACTTAGTCCCACCCCACTAGCAATAAAAAAATACCACTAAACCAACCCTTGAGGCGAGGTGTTGCTTGACATGTGACTTTTCTGTCTAATTAATGACAAGTTTTCGACACATGGTTATGAGGGGCATTTTAATTTAGGAGAACAAATACACTTTTCCTTGAAGTTGCTGTCTACCGAGAAGAAGAGCCGTGCAGTTTAGATGATAAATACGAATATTTCAAAGAACCTTTTGCGTTCATCCTCAGTGTAGAATTCTCCTCTATTCCTCCACAACTTTGGCACTCATCACACAAGTAGCACGGCGTAATATCATGGAAGATTTTAATCTGAATATTCACCGCCTTGGAAACCTCAGATCACTTACCTTTACTGAACCTTGGGAACTTGTTAATCCAGTGACGACACACGCAATAGTACGGAGTAAGAACTGTCGCGAGAGCCTTGGCAGGTGGCTTGAGAGTCACAGCCGCCATAGCGCGTCCGATTCTGATGAGGCAAGCAGACGGTAGCTGTCTTCTTGGATGTGACGCTGTGTAGTCTGGCAGATAAATGCCAATGTGTTTGAATAAGCTACTGCCTCATTCTTCAGGGTGTAACAGCAAGCTATCGTAGAAAGAAATGATAATATACAGGGAAAATTAGGACTGCTGATGAAGACCTAAGTGAACCAATCAGATTAAGAAGAACTGTGTAAGAAATGCCCTTAAATCACAGTTAATAGCTGATCACAGAAAAACAGATAATAGATGAAAAATAATTGCACATACTTTCTCATAATAATAATCATCTAGACTAGTTTATGTCGAAAATGTAATACATTGTACTGCATAATGAGGAGCTTCATAATTTGTACTCATCTCCAAGTATAATTAGAATGATCAAGTCAAGAAGGATGAGGTGGGCAGGTCATGTAGCACGAATGGGGGAGACGAGGAATGCGTATAGAATATTGGTGGGAAAGCCTGAAGGAAAGAGACCACTGGGAAGACCAAGGCGTAGGTGGATGGGCAATATTAGACTGGATCTTAGAGAGATACGATGGAATGGTTTGGGTGGGATAGATCTGGCTCAGGATAGGGGCCAGTGGAGGGCTCTTGTGAACACGCTAATGAACCTTGGGGTTCCATAAAATGCTGGGAAATTCTTGAGTAGCTGCAGAATTAGCGGCTCCTCCAGAAGGGCTCAGCTCCATGAGCAAGTAAGTAAGTAAGTAAGTAAGTAAGTACTGTAATACATTGCGGCTCGATAGACCATTTTTGGACGCTGGATTCGCAAGCCGGAACACACGCTTTGCATGAAAATATGGGCCCCCAGTTTGCGTGCCGGTATTTCCCTAAAAATGCCGCCTATGCACTTTCATTTAAAGTTATATTCCCCATAAATTAGACACAGTTAATAGTAATCTTTAGAATAATTTTCGAGAAATTGCCAAATTGTTGTTTCGGCAACACCTGAAGGGATCCTACTTTTGGGGCTGGGATATTTGTATTCGTGGGTAAGCCCTTAAGTACAGAATATGAACAAAATTCTTCCAACGGTTCAGGCGCCAGCAAAGAGCAGATATATCGAAACAGAGAGAGGGGGGGGGGGACAGAAGGTATTCCGAANTTCCGAACATCACACTTTGCACTTCTTTTGGCTTGTTTTGTACTTCATCCCACGTCTGGTATGTAAAAAACCAAAGACCATGACGTTTCGGAGACTGGATCTGTCTCCGTCTTCAGGTGGGTCGGGAAGGTTAAACCTACTCAGTTGGGCCAGTTAGAAAGAGCTCCCGAAGACGGAGATAGATCCAGTCTCCGAAACATCGTGGTTTTTTGTCTTTTACATACCAGACGATGGATGAAGTCCAAAAGAAGCCAAAATAAGTACAGTATACACCATCGTCAGAATCCTTTCAAGTCTATCACACTTTGCATTCATGGGTACTTGAAAAATTGAAATCCCTCAAAAGTTCCTCATTTTTCTACATTAAAAATGTGCTTATACGCGACGTATATGAAAAATTAAAACGTAAATTGGTAACTGCGACGTGGGATAGGAAGAGAAGCCACTCACTTAGGGCCTGGGCACTTACATCAAAGTGTATGGAACACAGCCTCAAACACTAATTGGTGTTTATTTCAACACCGCTTCAGTCTGTGATACATTTTGTTCCTGTTTCCTTCTCATATTTTTTTTTTTTTTATTGTGAGATATAAGAGTTTGGCGTCGGGCTGGAGAGCCCATTCTGCCAATTACAAGCTTAAGTTAGAGTTTGTAACATGCTTACAAATAGGTTCAGAGTTAAGACATATTTACATTAAGTTTACAAGTAGGCTTAATATGAAACAGGTTTATAGCATGCTGATGAGTAGGTCTAAACTGGAATACGTGGCTAAGTGAAGGCGGTTGTTGGTGGAGTAGATACGGTTTGTATCTAATTTATGTAGCAAGGACTAATGTATGTTCATTAAATGGTGATGTCGATGCGGGTTAGGTAGTGAGCAATCGATGCAATAATCCCAGGGTCCATGTCCCTGAGGAGGGGTTCGATCTTGTACGGGGGGTATTCATTGCGCTTAATCAGGTTCCTGAGCATGTCTTCTCGTGCCGCATCAAATCGTTTGCATTGCCATAAGATGTGGTTGGGAGATTCGATATTTTCTCCGCAGTCGCAAATCGCATGGGGAACAATGTTGAGTCTATGGAGGTGGGTTTTCAGGCAGTAGTGCCCGGCTCGAAGTCTGTTGAGCGTGACGATGGGCTTCCGGTGGAGCTTAATCTTGTTGAACCAGGGGTAAGGTACCTCAGCGAAGTAATTATCGAAGTAATATTTTCCTTTGTGTGCTCCCGATGAGTAGCCCCATGCGTAAAAATCCTTTAACATTTTCTGTTTCCAACAGGCTCTAAGGTCGGCCCAGGGTAATAATAGTTGCGAGTCTATGCCTTTGTAAACACTCTCTTTTGCCGCCATGTCGGCCCGTTCGTTGTGGGTGATTCCAATGTGGGCAGGTATCCAGTAGAAGTGAACGATTTTACCCTTTTCTTCAAGCATGAGGAGTTGCTCTTTAATGGTAAGTATTAGATGACTACAGTGTTTCAGTGGGGAGCCAGAGCGTAGGGCTTCCAAGACACTTTTGGAGTCTGAGAAAAGACTGAAGTGTGTGTTCGGACTCTGTTTTATCATTTCTAGCGTCGATATAATAGCCATAGCTTCCGCTGTGAAGACTGAGGCATACTTGGATGTTCTATATAGGTTCGCCGTGGAGTTTGTAGAAGTCACGGAGGCAAAACCTACAAAACGGCAACCTTCCGTTTTGGATCCATCTGTGAAAAAACAACGGTTGGAACCTTCGAGTTCCTTAACCAGCGAGTCGATCATGGCCTTCCCTTGTGGTGATGAGCTGGCAGCTAGGCCCTCGGCAAATGAGACCCGGGCCTGATGAAAGGAAGTCTTGTAGGGGTAACTGTATATCAGGGGTTTATCGGAGTGGGCAATAAGGTGATGCAGAGGTTCAATTTCCTTGTAGCACGTGAGAATTAGGGGCTCTTGTCCAGTGTGTATCCTGGTGGGATGCATCCTAGTGTCTGCAAGTTGTGATATACGGGCCAGTAGCGGATGATTTGAGAGGGTGTAGATTCTGGAGATGTAGTTGTCACAGAGTAGTTTAAATCTCATGTCCAGGGGTGGAATCCGTGCTTCTGCCTGGGTTACATTTGTGGGTGTGGATGCCATATATCCCATAGCTAGCCGAAGGGCTTTACATTGTATACGTTCCATGGAGGTGGTTTCTGTGGCATTTAACGGAGTGAAAAGATGCGAACCATACTCAATTCGAGACCTCACTAGCGCAATATATAGGCGTAGTAGGATAGATGGGTCGGCTCCTATCCATGTTGAACGCAAATAGCTGATAATAGTCAATGGTTTGATACATTTGGATCTGATGTAGAGGAGGTGTTGTTTCCAATTAAGCGATGATTCGAATAATATTCCCAGAAATTTCACCACTGGCACTGATCTGCATGCGGCGTTGCCTATAGTTACTTCCCAGCGGGCAGCTCTTATGGTTCTATTTTTACTGAAGAGGCAATATTGACACTTGTCGGGGGCCAGTTTTAGCCCGCTGTTCTCTAGAAAGACGTTCATTGTACCAATGTCTTGTGTGAGCTTAGTGGAAATGATTTTGGGATCCTTGTCAGAATAGTAGAGGGCGATGTCATCAGCAAACTGGAGTACGGTGCAGGGGCCTTGCATGCTCGCGTTGAGGGGCGTCATGTAGAGGGCAAAGAGAATCGGGCTGAGAACACTACCTTGAGGTAGCCCCCGATACGCCGTTCGTACAACATCCAGGTTGTCGTATCGGAGGTAGAGGAATCTTTCTGAAACTAAATTGTAGATGAAAGCTAAAAAGTGGCGAGGGAGGTTTGTGAGTTTCAGTCTTTCGATGAGGACGTCGGCCAATACGTTGTCAAAAGCACTTTGGATATCAAGAAATACGGCACCCAGGTGTCGATTCAGGTCGAACGCATTGATTATGTCCAGGTAAAGCACAGTGGCATTATCCAGGCATGATTTGTTCTTACGGAAACCGAATTGTAGGGGGGGTAGTAGGTGGTTGTATTCCAACCACCAGTTTAATCTCATGTTGATCATTTTTTCCATGATTTTGAGAAGGCAAGCAGCCAACGAAATGGGTCTGACTTTTCCTTTATCGGGTTTAGGGATGAAGAAGATGGAATACTGTTTCCATTCAGTTGGAAAGGATTCAGTCAAATAGATGTCATTATAGAGTCTTAGAAGCAGGGGTTTGACCGTGTCTGGGAGAGAGCGAATGACTAAGTAGTCAATTCCATCAAGGCCTGGGGATGACTTAGGGTTAGTACTTAGGATGGCTGCTTCTAATTCTTCCTTAGTAAAGGGGTGGTCCATGAATGGGTCTTCATAGTCGTTTTTCAAACATGGCGGTTGTACTGGGGCCCAAGGGGGGCACAGTGATTCTATTGCTGTTTCAATGGTGTGAATCCTCTGCACGTTGTATTCATTCGACTGAGGGGTAGTGTTCCAGGCGCGCTTCAGTCCAGCTAGTTTCCTCCATATGTAAGATTGATTAGTGAAGCGGTTGAGGGAACAACAGAAGTTCCGATAGTAGTCCCGTTTGATTCTGCGTATGTCAGATCTCGTCTTAGCTTCGATTTTCTTGTATTGGAGAAAATTGTCTCTCGATGGGTACTGCTGGAGTCGTAGGAGTGCTCCTTTTCTAAGCCGAATAAGTCGGTTGCAGTCTTCGTTCCAAAATGGTGCTGGGTTAGGGCGTTTGTGAGATTTTTGATTGTTAGCAAGGTTGGAATTCTGTTTGTGGTTTCTCGTGTTGTGGTATTTTCTCCCTGGTGTGGCCTCCATGACCGCGGAGGTTATAGTAGCTGCAAAGGTGGAGTACTTAACCTGGGTGTCGGTATCTGGGTGTAAGATAGTTGCTTCGAGGGCATCTAAGTTGCAGGAGATGTTGGAGATGGCCTGTTGCCAGTTTGTCTTGAGAGTATATATTTTGTGCGGTGCTCGGTGAATGATCCTGGGATTCGCTTTTTTGTGGAGTTCTAGTGTGATAGGGTAATGGTCACTACCCCATGAGTCCTTCCCAACGCACCAGTTGTACGCTGGGTAGGATCGGCTGTCTGTTATTGAGATATCTATAGCCGATTCCGTATTAAATTGTCTTGAGCGGAAGGTTGTATCTCCTTGGTTGATGACACAATTATCAGTACTTTCTATGGCGCGAAAAAGTTTATCTCCCTCAGAGCAAGCGCGAGGGCTGCCCCAGAGGGGGTGGTGGGCATTAAAATCCCCTGCTAATAGAAACCTATCGTGGAATTGGTTTAGGAAGCGCAGCCATTTATCGTTCGAAATGTGTTTATCGGGGGGCCTGTATCCAGTTGCCAATAGTAGCTTTCCCTCTACTAAGTGCAGGGTCAATGCGCATAGTTCAATGCTCCCGTCGCAGTCGTATAGGGCAGGTCGTTTCTCATATTTGAGAAAATTGTTAATGAAGATGGCAGTACCTCCTCCAGCACGATGCGTTCTGTCTTTGCGAATAACGTCGAATCCTTTTATATAGACTTTGTCCGTTTGTGTCAGCCAGGTTTCGTTTAATAGAATGATGTCAAACTGTTGTGCTCTAAATTGAAGTTCATGTAGCTTGTTTTTGAGACTTTGGCAATTCCATTGAAGTATTCGGAGCACGTTGGGGTTCTTGTCCATTTGAGAACTGAATATGTAAGTCGATTGCTTTCCATATTCTATTCCATAGAGCATTCGAGTTCGGGTCTGCTTTTAAGATCGATTCCAGTCTTTGTAGGTGAACAGAATGGATGTTGCTCATTGGCGAGTTGGTCTCAGCGAGGTAAGGAGTCGTGTGCGAAATACGGTCCTTGGCCGGCCGAGCTTGCACGGCTTCACTGTATTTGCGATTTTTCTGTTCAGGGGGCAAAGGGAATTTACTTGGAGTAGGAGAATGTCGCAATGGTGGGAAGTTGCTGAAAGTTATAGATGGTGAGTGGAACAAGGAATTATGTTGCATGTTGGAGAATTGTTTTTGTGCTATTGCAAAGGGTACATTTTCATGAGCCATAATTCTACAGATTTCTTTGGATTCCCTAAATTTGGGACATTGTCTGTTGAGGGTAGGATGGTCACCTTTGCAGTTAATGCACATCGGGGTTGTCGCACATGTTTCGCTTTCTGGGTGCTTGTCGTGGGCACAAGTCAGGCATTTCTCAATTGCTTTGCAAACTTTACTAATATGGCCGAATCTGCCGCATTTAAAGCACTGTCGAACCTGTGGGATGAAGGGTTCCAAGTCCAGTCTCGTTCGCCAAATATAAACGAATTTTGGTAATTGTGTACTTCTTACAACAACACTGACAGTGTGGGTGTCGGCCCATTCAGTGTGTCCATCCTTCTGTATTCGTCGCTTTAACCTGGATACTTCTGATACTTTCAGTCCGGGATTTGATTTGTTAAGTTCTTCCTTAATTTCCGCAACAGAGCAGTCTAGGGGGATGCCTCTAATGATGCCTTTCCTAAAAACTTTCATCCAAGGCAACCAAATCATCAAACCGTGTTGTTTCGGGTAGGGGGAGGTTAAAGCGTAGTTAGCAGTGTCTCGTGTATTGAAAGTGATTTCCCACGTGTTTCTCGTAAGAGGGGTCACTAAATCGTATTTTACGATAGATTTCTCTAGCATTCGACATACTTCGAGTGCCATTAGCGGTCTGGTATTATTTTCACGGTTTCCTCTGAGGTGGAGGACAAAGGGCCCTGCATCCTCTTTGGTGAAGGTGAGGGCTGCGGTTGCGTTATCGAAGCTGTTACCTGTTGTCGTGGCCGGCGGCGCAGCGATGTTGTCTGTAGTGGGCGGTTGTGGGTTTCCAACTGTCCGTTTCTTGTTTAATAGGGCATTGCTTGGTGGGCTCCTACTGCGTCGTCTCAGCTTTGTCTTCACCATCGTAGTTCCATCACAGTCCATCAAGTTTACGTCTTTATCCGGACCACTCATCTAGGATGGGCCCTGGGCCGCAGAGCGGAAAGAAGAGGTTGTGTTTTTGTTATAACTGTGTGTTGGATGTATTCACTCTGATTAACAATTTACGACACAAATATCACAGTAAACCACTGTCCACGTCACTTAAAACGTCGAATCGTAATAACAATTCGCAATGTAGAAGTTTCGTTCGGAGCTAACAATTTCGTTCCGCACAGTTCTCTCTTCTACCGTCGAATCTCCTTCTCATATTAGAAATAAAGTCTACTCGTGTGACATCTGTTGCTACCTGGACGAAATTATATGCAATTGCACGAAGTTCCATTACAGTGAGTTACAATATTATTACATCTGAGCATCCTGTTGCATCGAATGCAAAGGAAATACCCCAAAATTGTAAGAACATACGTATGAAGGGGCACAAACATGGACGGAGTAAAAGGAAAATAATTCGGAACGAAGAGAGAATTCCGTTCACTAACAAATGTATTTCAGTGTGAACAACGATAATGCAGAAGCATAGAAATATATTGACTTAAGGTCCAATGTAGTGCGACGGTTATCAAGAAGTGAACAATTGCCTGAAGATGGCCAAGTAAGGCCGAAACACATAGCAATTGGTGTGATTTTAAAATTATTTTAAATTAAGGAGAGATTGTGAACAATTTTTTTAAGTTGCATTAAAGACAGAGGTAAAAGAGTTCGCGACAGTGAGTTACTGTATATCTGAAATTCTCGGTATGGTGAAAGCGCCCTGCTTTATATTCAGGGTCCCTGGTTCGACACCTGTGCCTTTTGTCTGGTTAGCCTGAATGAGGTTTGTCATGTGAGGGTGCAGGTCCTCCCAGAGGTGAATGTATTTCGGGTTATGACACCGTTTACTTTAGTAGGCGTTTTGTGCCCTTAAGTAATGGCAGCGCATTCATGCAAAATTCCGGCAACAATTTAACAGGATCTACGAACTAAGAACCCAGAATGCAATATTCTTTGAGGTTTGTCTGTCTTAAACTCACTCCCTCCAGGAAAACACCGGGATAGAATCTTACATTTGGCCACGTCCATTCAATTTATCTTTCACTATCCAAGCCGGAAGGACGCTGGTTCGAAACCCGATGAGTTCGTTGGATTTTTTAAATTTACTTAATCCTTCCAGCCGCATTGTGACCCTAGGATAGACTCAGCCTCTAACAGAAATGAGTACCAGGAATCTTCCTGGGGGGTAAAGGTAGACTGGCGCGTAAGGCTGACAATTTAACGTCATCTGTGAGCCGAATCTCTAGAAAATGTGGGAGCCTCGACGTCTCACAGCCCTATGGGCCTCCACGGCTCATTATAGGGAGCACAGTGAACAATGAATGGTAACATTGAAAGAATGTGGACGGACGCAGGTCTGACCTAATCGAGGTACCGTCTTGTAAATTTTCCTTGAGGATCTGAGAAAAACCACGGAAATCTCCATCAGGATAGCTTATGCCCAGCCGAAATTCAAACCGACCACCTCCTGCATAGAAATATGAATTGTTTCTACTACGCCAAACTCCTCGGTAATTAAATTCTCAATGATTCGATAGAGTTTTCTAAATTGCGTAAACAAATATTCGAAACCAAGGCCTTTTTATTATGAATCCGAAGTTCTAAATATCGCGCTGCGGCACAGGAGACTTGATGTTCTTCAGATTCAAGGCAAGGATGTGGTATTGTTAGGGCAAATAACAAGTACATTTTTGTTTTAAAGCAAATTCGAAAGGTTTATTAATTTAAAGAGGTACATGCCAACTTCTGAGAAATGGAACCTTATGAAGGCAGACGGAGCAGTCTCGACCCAACCTGCAACAAAAGACACTTTGAATTACTAAAAGAAACCTTCTAGAAATAACTAGGACATTTTGATTTACTGAACACACTCACTAGAAGCAATAGAGGCACTCTGCATTACTGAACGCGCTCTCTAGAAACAACGAAGTTATATTGTATTGTATTCGGCATTACTGAACACAGTCTCGAGAAGTAACAAACACATTTTATATGGAAGAAAACAGACTTCTGGGATATGGCGCCGTGTAGATACTGCGTTAACCGACGTTTCGGAGGAATAGATCTTCAGGGTAGAAGAAAATCTGCAGGCGGAGAACCAGCGTGAGCAGGTCGGTTGACACAATATCTACACGGTGCCATATCCCAGAAGACTGCTTTCTTCATTGTCACCGCCGTGAAAACCTCAAATCTTACACATTTTATATTACTGAACAAATATTCAAGGACCGAGAGACATTCTGAATTACTAACTATAACCTTGAGAAAGGCCTGAGCGATAAGTCGGTTAATGGGAGGCGGGGTAAAGGGCCGAAGCGTGAAGCTTCGTCTGGAGCAAATGACTACAATGTATAGAACGAACCGCCAAGCCTCTCATTAACCTTCGGAGTGTGTTCATTAGCCAAAACGGCAAGTTCATGTTTAGATCACTTAACCCTTCCAGTCAAGGAGGTTAAGATGAGCAGGGCATGTAGAACGAATAGGGAGGAATGCATATAAGAAATTGATGGGAAAACCAGAAGGAACTAAACCTCTAGGAAGACCAAAATGTAGGTGGTGGACAATATTAAAACGGATCTTAGAGAGATAGGATGGGATCGTATGATTTGGATTGATCTAGTTCAGGATAGGGACCAGTGGAGGGCTCTTGTGAACACGGTAATTAACCTTCGGGTTCCATAAGATGTTGGCAGTTTTTAAGTAGCTGCACAATTTGCAGCTTCTTAAGAAGGGCTCAGCTCAATTAAGTATATTAGTTAAATCTTTAGAACATCATGGTAACTGTACATACCACATAACGGTAATAAACTTGGCACCTTCTTCGCACAGCGTATTTATATGTTTCATGTGATTCTAAGAATTAACTTCTGTTGTTTCCCTAATTAAGTTAACCGGCCGGTTTCTGTAACGCAGAGTCGACGCGTTTTCTTTTCTGCAAGGAGAAACTGTTTATTGAAGTAGCATATACAGGAAAGTCACGCTTCAAAAGGATACGAGATTTATTTTGGATAACTTCAGCACGACTCTTGTTAAGCCATATTTGTCTTTCACAAGAACACCACGCCCGCTATACATGCTGCAGACAACAGCTGCCGAATACTGTCAAATTATTAATATCAGTGGTTAATGCGGACTTTCAGCTCAATCGAAATGATACATTAAACTTTTAGCTCTGTGGTTTCTGTATGTACCACATATATTTAACACTGAAAACATCTGAATTTTTCCTAAAGTAAAGGTAAAGCTATCCCTGTAACAGGCCATGAAGGCCCGTAGGGTTGTGAGACGTCGAGGCCTCCACATTTTCTAGACAATCGGCTCACAGATAGCGGTGAAATTTTACATATATATATATTACCTTTCACATGATTCTCAGAGCAAGCAATGAATATTTTCCTAAACAGAATTAACCTTTTTTTCTATTTCTAACGGAGAGACACGAGAATAATATATCTGTATATATTAGGCTCGCTTAATATTTCGAAAGGTAAGTTTTGTTTAATTTGGCCATATCGTTATAGGTTATATAGTACCTTTTCTTCATTTGAGTTCTAGGCCATGAGAGACACATCTTATGCCTAAGCCGTTCTTGACAGAGCAACATTGCAGATGTACTTCAGTATAATCATTAAATTGCATAACTGTAGCGAATAGGGTTCTATTTGTAGTAATTAATAAATTTGTATTCTCTTTACTATTGATTAAGGCTGAAAGAAATTGCACACTGTTTAAGAAACGTGTGTTCCTCAGTTTACGTGTTCAGGTTCAAGAATTGTCAGACAACTTGAAGATAATTTTTTTTTAAATAAACTACATTTCTCTGTGGCACAGGACGTTTTTTAATAGCGGACGCATGTGTCCATTTCTGTTGTTGAACTTTTCTAAAAGTAAAGAAAAAAAATATGTACTTATTTCCTCTTTATCCTTCAGTTGCCAGATTGTAAGCTGGAATAGAAAGGAAGTCCTGTAACCGGCCATGTTGACGCATGCGCTTTTGGTTTTAGTCTGTCTTCAAGCAAATGCTGTGATGTTTCCCAAGTTCTTAGGTGCTACTTAGTGCTTTTCATGCAGAGCTCCGGATTTAAATTTACCAATATTAAGCCACTATCACTTGAAGGCTACCAAAATAATTTTCCTAAGTGTATCATTCGGCCCTGACAGAAAATCAAAATTCCGTGGCCTCTTTATGAAGCCACCATTACTGACCACTCTAAAGTCTTCAGTTCTGTTCTGCACTCATCAAACTGAAGGCGGGTGGAGCCTGGAAACCTAACGTAATTATGTTCCTCTCTCCTCCACAATATAACCCCGTTTTGAAGAAAATTCTGACACGGTTCCCAAGGTTCAAGTTGCTATTGCATGCTCCTTATACGACCCTCCTGGTTTAGGTTCGCCGAAATTAAACGCCTTTCATTTAAAGACCAACACATTATTTATCAGAATTATGCAATTCGACACTAATTGCTAAAATAAAAATTCCGAACCCCCCCCCCAACTTTTGTTTTAAATTCTCTTCTCGCATTATTCTTTACCTCCCCACTCTCTCAACCCTGACTTATAACGAGAGTTGTCTATAAATCTATTAGTCAGATGTGCTCCATGCTTCAAAGTTTAAATAACTATTGGAAATTATAGAGTCAATATAGGTTGGAGCAAAAGCCATATTGAGTTTGAGGTTCTAACAGCAGTTCTTATTAAGAGTCCTGTCGTCTGGGATACGGTACCGCCTAACTCGGTGTGTCTGCAGACTTTTCAGAGGAACAAATCACCTCCAACTTCAGGCCCGAAGAGTAAAGAATGCAATGAATCAGCGTGAAGCACGTAGCAAGCAGATACAAACCTTCATGAGCTGTTACGTTCGTTCAGCTGTAGTCACATTCACCGCTTAACGGCCGTAGAAGCCGTAGCCAAGACCGGAGTAGGCATACGGACTGGCATATGTGCCGTAGTATCCGTTGCCATAGTATCCGGCGTAGTACGGATACTGGGCCGCGGCCACTGCGATCAGCGCCAGGACGAGGAGAACCTGAAACACATTACATTGCTGAACCCTCCAGAGCACAATGGTTGCTATGAGCTCGACACTGCAGCAGGCAACAGTTCTGCCTTGTACTCGGGAGGTCACCTGTTCGCATTTCTGCAAGGACACTGGCTATTGTCACCGATGTTCTTTGTGATTCTCCTAAATACGTCGACGCAAATGTCAGGGTAGTACCTCATGTTACACCAAGATCTCCCCTGCACTTTCACTGGTTTAGTATACAGTCATTTTAAATTAATAAAAATAAAATTTAAAGAAGTAATCTTCATTTCGGGGAGGAACTTTTGAATTTATTGTCTGTTACGGACCTTCTTCGAAAATCGCTGCCCCACTTTCTCAGGTTGGCCAAGCTAACCAATATGCTTCTTAGAATATATCATGGTATCCCCATCTTAGAGGAAACATGGCCCACGACTGCTTCTCACCACGTCAGTTCCAATATCTTCTTTTTACAGGAAACGGTCCTACCATTTGACGCTGAATTATCCGAGATAGTGTCAGAGCTCACAGCCATGTACAGGCGTGCATCGTGTGCATTAACACTAGAAAACAGTCCACAATTTCCCCACAAAATAAACATCGGTTACTTATATATATATATGCACGAAACTAATGAATTGGGATTTGTAACGGAGATGCAGTCTGTTTGCTGTGACGTAAGAACGGAATTGTAAATATCATTCAGATGGCCTGCATTCGAAAGGCCAACGACCGGCCAACTCGATCAAAGTTTTCCTAAGTTTTCCTCGGCCCTAAAGTAAATGATTTATTGGTACAAAATCTCCACGTCTTGCTGCATGATCCACATGTTAAAACCGAGTTTTCGCCCCCAGTGTAACCCTCCAAATGTTAGTTACGATATCACCTTAATGCATCCTGTCTAATATCAGTAAATGGCATCCCAATGCGACCGTCCTTATGTTAACATAGAAAAGCACTCTAAAGCAACCATCAAAATCTAACGCAGTAAAGACCATGTTCGCCTTTTCCCCACTGTAAATCTAAGGATATTTCTTTCTATCAATTTACCCGCTTCACCTCCCATCGTTTTACCTCTTCTCCAATATTTATTTACCAGAGAAGCCGCGCCGTAGCTCAAGCCGTTAGTCCCTGGCTTCCCACCGCGGCGGCCCGGGTTCGATCCTGGGTCTGGTCAAGTGGGATTTGTGGTGGACAAAGTGGCCTCCGAGTACTCCGGCTTCCCCTGCCAATCTTCATTCCACCAATTGCTCTACAATCACCCTCACCTATCATCTAGGGCTGGTATAATAGGCTAGAAGTGGCCGCAGTACAAGGGACTTATTCCCACCCCACTAACAATAAAAAAAAATATTTACCAGAAGGATGATGGAGAATTGCCTTGGAAATTTCAGAGACGAAAATTTTATTGCTGCTCCCTCTCTCGGCACCAGGTGCCTCTTACTACCATCCACCCCCACCCCCCGTTTTATCACTGTCTTGCGAGACTTCAGACGGGTCGTAGCTCTTAGTCAACGGAAAATGTCATTCAGTGTCTGTTTGCAGGGTGTGTGATAAATGTGGGTAAAAGATGTGACAGGAACTGGCCGTGGCTAATTTTTGGGTACAGTTCAGCTATATTTCTGGAGTAAGGCCATGAGATATGTCAGCCAGAATTGCCAGTCTCCTAGTAGAAATTCGAAACCAGCAGGTTTTTCCGACAATGAATCAATAGCGATTTCCGTTCACAAAATTAAACACTCTAGCACCATTCGCAAGTTCCCAGCAGTAGACGCGACAATTATGTGCGACCCTGAATTAATACATCACGAATTCACTCGTGATGCCTCGATTTATTTCTTTGTCTTCCAATTACCGACTGCGTCATGATCTCAGGCTACGAAATTTCAGTCGATAAAATGACTGATTCGGTTACAGTTAATCCGGATGTCGGATAATTTGCTTCGAAATATGAAAAATGAAATATTCTGTTTACAGTGGAGTCTCTGCTTTAAAAAACACGTGGAATATAGGAGCCATGGAGATTAGAGCAAGAAGACTTTCAGATTATGTTGAGGGCAGCTGGAAAAGACTGAAATCGCGCAAGAAAATATCAAAGATTCACTTCAGCTGGATAAAGGTGGCCTTAGATTTCAGCTTCTGACAGAGGAAGAAATTGTCGCAAGTGATTTCTTTTTTGTTTATTTTCATTAGAACCAACTATATTATTAAATTTTCCATTTCTTTCTTTCTAAGTTTTTTGTCCTTTAGGGCTATCTTTTACTTAATTAAACCAGATTAGCGAGGGTTTACTGTAATAAACGGAAGGAATATGAAGAGAAGCGGCAGTTACCCGGTTTGAAGCAATGTCCGTACATTTTCCCGAAGGAAGTGACGAACAGTACGCATAACCTCAGTCAAGAGAGCCGGCCTCCACTACGGGATTTGAACCCGGACTTGCCGAATGAGAAGCAGGAATGCGACCTGCTAGAAGGTGAAGTTGTTTAGTTCAGCAAGTAAAATTTTTGGCTGCAAACGCAATGGAACCTGCTTATATCCTGCTAGAGGGTTTTGACACTATTTTTTTTTTCCATTATACGAACATGGCACTCCTATTCCTGGAGGTAAATCGGCCGGAACGTCATGCTGAGCATTTATCTTCAATAAGTACAGATATCCTATATTCCTTCCTCTCCACGTCTTCTGTATGCTCACATTCTGTGGCGCTCACATGCATATGATGCTGTATTTATCTTTTCTATTCTCTGAAGTTGTAATTTTTTAAAATCACAATTTAGTAAAACCTACATCGAAGAGGTACGAGTAGATCGAGTGAAATATAAAAACATAAGCTTCCATAACTTAGTTTGGCGCAGAGGTATCTTTGTAAACCACATGCTCTAACTTTCATTAAGCCTCCATTTCAGCCATGGAATTTGTGTGTTCTGTTTTATTCTTACAATAAAAATGATCATTTCCCTAATATTAATGGAATTCCAAAGAGAATTTATATTTCTTCTTGAAGACAAGGACAGAACTAAAGAAGTTTTCGAAGAAGCATATGTTTTTGTAAGCATCAAATGGTTTCCTTTTCTAAAAATTTTGGTATTTGAATTGATCATAAGCATTTATGTTAAATATTTGGATTTGTGTCATGTTCCATGGGCCTGACACCCACAAATCGAACTTTGCATTCACCACGTATATTTTCTTATCGTGCTATGATTAAGCGGGAACTCTTGTTCCAATTTAAAATTTGCCTAAGATTTGCTGAAATCATAACATAAACATTATTTGAAATCTAAAGGACAAAAAAAATAAAGCTATCCCTGTAACAGGCCATGGAGGCCCTTGGGGTTTGTGAGACATCGAGGTTCCCACATTTTCTAGGCAATCGGCTCACAGATGGCGGTGAGGTCACCCTCTAACCCCCGGAAAAATCCAGGTACTCATTTCTGTTAAAGGTTGAGTGGATTCCAGGGCCACGTGGCGGCTGGAAGGAATAGGTCAATTTAAAAATCCAATGACCTCAACGGGAATCGAACCCGCGACCTTCCGGCTTGTAGCACAGTGCCTCAACCAACTATGCTACCACATGCCCACGCCATTGAAAGGGTTAGAATATAAATTTCTCAAGTACTTCTTAGTGAAAATAAGGAATTTATGTACTCTCTTGACCACTTACCAGCTTGAACATTGTTGCGGTTTTCTGTGAGCTGTCTTTCTGCGGAAGACTAATGCCCGTGCCTTTATTTCCCGGGATTTATATAGCGCGAGCAGAGTAGATCTTGCTTACATAATAAGAATAGTTAACTGGCCGATTTACCCTTGGCCTTGGGCAGAGAAACTGAAGACCTTGTGGATGTTTATGTGGGTCCACGCCCAAAGTGAGAACGCCCACTTTGTACCTTGTCTTTATATCAAAACCGGTAAATATTACTTAACGTTTCGCATGAACCGGTATACCGACCAAAACAAAAACTTGACACGCTATTGTCCGAGGAACACGTGGGCATTGTGTGGTTTAAGTCAGGCTAAATAGGACATGCGCACAAGAAAGACAAAGATTTCCTTTGTCCTGTGTCGTTGCGACGGTTACATTGATTGAAATTATATAAAGCAGAATTTATCGAGAGCTCCTGGTCCTCATGCAGGTTTCTTTTAAATCGAACCGAATGTAACCATTCAAAACAACAATGGCTACTGCAAACATCACCTCCATAATATTAAGGAAATCAGTATTGTGACATGACGCTTGAAAACCGGATTAGAGGAGGCAGAGCAGATGTCCATTGCTAGGCAACGGCTCGGTAAACACATTCTCGCGGCAACGAACGACCACGCAACAATGGAACTACCGTTTATATGCAACCGCGAGGTAAACACATCTCTGTAACAATAGATGAATTGTTGGGAGACGGTGTTTTCCGTACTGCCCATGCCGCAGCTGGTCGTAGGAGGCGACGAAAAGGGAACCCAGTGCCTTGGGGTATAACCGGGTCACCCTGTTCCTGGGAGACATAAATACAGGGACATGGCCATCCAGGTTAGGGGATTCTCGTATCTAGGACAGTAAAATGTGGTCATGAGTCCCGCGGGAATCTGACCTAAGAATGAATGCGCTGACGATGGCCAGCAGCAATTGTAAACGAAAGACCCATCCTCTCGTCAGAGAGGATGTTACATAAGAATTATACCCGCAAGTGTTCAGTTGAAACAAAAATTGCTGGTCGTGAGGCTCAAGACGAACTGATTGACGGTAAACCGAGAGTAGTAAAGTAATTCTGACTCTGACTCTGACTCTGACTCTGACTCTCACAAAGTTATTCGTTGTCAAGAGAACTGAGTCTCTGGAGATGGCAGTCGAATGACTGAGTAGAAGTGGCAAGAACAGAATTAGGCTGTGAAAAGAAGATTTTATGGGTGCTGCAGTGACAGTGACAATTTTATGGATCCAAATACCACTAGTGAATATTGTGTGTGTGTGTGTGTGTGTGCAAAGGTCAACTGTAAATTGTGTAGATTAGCGATTGAGCTGTAATTGCATATAGTTCCGAGTGGAGTGCATAATTGGTCAATAAATAAATTTCATCGCTCCTAAACCTTCTAGTAAGTCACGCACGTACCCTTAAATCTTGACATTTTGCTAAAATTATGTATTTATGTGGTTCATAATACGAGTATTATCAGAATAAACATCTGTTATCTCTTACAATTACATTAGGAACTATTCTCGTTAATTACTACAGGACTAGAACATGGTATCAATGAACAGTAATGTAGCATGTAGACACGTTGCTAGGAAACTACCCCGAGATAAACAATTATACAACAGCCGTTGCTAAATAACATCTGCGCAAACACTTATGTTTCCACGGAAACAATTATACTGCAAACAGAGGAAATGTTTTATGTGAGGTCCGTGATTGGATGTTATAAGCAGAACAACTTAGGAGTTACAGTTAGTTAGAAAACCGCTGGGGCACAGTTGTTGAGAGGTATTGTTGTTGTTGTTGTTGTTGTTGTTGTTGTTGTTAGAAGCTCGTAGTTGAGGCGGGGGTCAGTTCGGGAACCCAGAGGAAGGGGAAATGTCTCTCGTTGGAAGCCAATGCCAAGCAGCTGCAGTGAAAACTGTAACAGACTGAGAAGACCTAGTATGTCCTATAGTGATTTATGAAGTGTGTAGAACAATAAGAGCATAATCCTTACTTGTAATTATGAGTTGTAAAGTTCAATAAATTCGATTACCAATCCCATTCTGTCTATAGTCACACTAAAATCGTGAAAGTATTTTAATCAGCATTAGATGATCACTTCTCAGTTGGTTACAATTTTCACTAGCCGTTGTTCAGTAGCGGCTTCCAACGGAGGACGTTCCCCATATGTTCCCGACCTTAGCTACAGTAACTCTAGAATAACTAACTAACTCTCTGACCAACTCAGTTCCACTGACTGGTTCTAATTTTTCTTCCTGTAACAACTCGGCACGGTCCGCACAGAAAACACCGTTCCTCTGTTTATCTTTACTATTTGTTTATTGGATAGTCGTTGCCTAACAACTGGTTCACATGCCACATTAATTTAGAGCTAGTTCCCGCTCATACTGAATGAGTCTTAGGGCTTTCAGTTTCTCTTTATAAACTGCTTAGAATATCCACACAGAAACACGAATGTCAATGCTGAATAAGTAAGAATTTGGGAAGAAGTGGTTGTGATCTATTTAAATGTACTATATCATTGCGTGCATGAAGAAGTTGAGGAAAGTCACCATAAATCCTCTCGTAGATAGGAATAACCCGATCGGCATTCGAACCAAGTACCTAATGAACAGAGGTCCGCAGTTATAACGTTGCAGCAAAATTCTTGGTCTGTCAGTGAAGAGGGAGTGCTTCGCTGGGCGGTGACAGCGAAGGGGTGAGTGTTTGAGCCTGAGCGCGGGACGAAGTGATAGGAGGTGAACTAAGGTGCGCAGTGAGGAGTTGCGCAGTTCGCACTGCCCCTTAATTGAAACAGGAAAAAATTAGTTCGATAGTACATGTAATATTAAAAGAAAAATAACACAGGCCAACAGCTGTTTTGGTGCCGGGGTATTTGGAGCTGATTTCATATGAATTTGATGCCCTGAATTCAAATATGGCATTAGTTTTTGCCTAGGAGCTCAAATTTTTAAGATATAACATTTTGGTGAAATATACGTTACACTATTTTAAGTTAAATCAGTGGATCAAATAAAAAAACTCAACATGGAATTTTTATTACTATATTATAATTATATTTTTATTTTATTANAATAATTAATAATAATAATTAATAATAATTAATATTAATTGATTATAATCAATTCGTGTAAAGTTTCATTTTAAAATCCCCAAAGGAAGAGCAAATTTAGGAGTTTGACCTTAAATTCAAGAAATATATTGAATGTGGTGTTAAAAAAAATGTTATAAAGATATGGAACGTATATGATCCAGTGATGGGCTTATATGAACACGGTGATGAACCTTCGGAGTTCAGAAAAGATGTATATATTTGCAAGTAGCTAAGCGACAATTGTGACACGCCCTACAATAGTTGGTTGAGGCACTATGCTAGAAGCCGAAAGGCCGCGGGATGGATTCCCGATGAGGTCACTGGATTTTTCAATTAACCTAATCCTTCCAGCCGCACTATGGCCCTGGAGTCGACTCAGTCTCTAACAGAAATGAGTACCAGGAATCTTCCTGGGAGTACAGGAGGACCGGCTCGTAAGGGTGACCTCACCGGCATCTGTGACCCGATTTTCTAGAAAATGTGAGTGGCTCGATGTCTCACAACCCTGTGGGTCTCCACGGTCTGTTACAGGGATAGCTTTACTCTTTTTTACCTAAGCGACAATTAGCTTCTAAAGGGGTCTGAGTCGTGGACTTCGCCGCAGTCCCCCCACTCCCTTGATATATAAGCGTATAGTAAGCAAAATGCGCCCTTCACTTTCGTCACCAGTGACATCTATCTTAAGAGAGCATAGTTGGAGACATGCAAGGTGTGGCGATGTAGTACGCAATTTTTACGCGTGATGGCCCCGCGGCAGTAGGCAATTTCGTCGTAACCGCTCGAGCCAGTTGGTGTACCTTTTGCGGACGGTACAAGTGAATCCAGTAAACTCATTAAACCAAGGTCATCGGAGGAGACAGGAAAAGTAGATCTAAATTCAAGTGTAATTTATGTTCCCGGACATAAGGACGATAAAAAATCTAGCATGTTACATGTTGCACTTGAGGCTGTCACAGCAATGACTATGCAGAATACGTTATTCTGGTTTTCAACGCCGCATAGCTTGGAGAGAGCTCGACATTTCGGAGGAACCTATCGTCTCCATCTTCAAGGTCGAAGAGTGAGCAAAGCAAGAAAACAGACGAAGTGGTCAGCAAGCAGATTCTTTTTCCGGTAGTCTCTTACTGGATAACTCTTGGGAAGATAGAGATAAAATGTTCTTCTGAAAGTCGGACTATCCGAGCTACAGGACATTATAATCAAGATGACCATATTCCGCATAAAATATTGTACATCATACATTAAACGAGTTCTTTAAAGCAAGCAGAACATAGGGCGTAAATTCAGAACTATCTTAGGAATGAAAAAAAATATATATATCGTTACTGTAGGCGTGGTATATAGAGATTCATACGTGTATGTTTGAAAATATTGTGGCATGTAGACCCGTTGCTAGGCAACGCAGCGAAACAAACAATCAGAAAACGACTATTACTAGCCAACAGCCTGTAAACAGCAAGAGAGCAATGGTGTTTTCTGCGCTATGGCGCGGCCTACGTGTACTTACATTTTCCGATATTCTCATAGTTTTCAGGAAAATTACAACAAAATGACGGAAGAACAGGAAACATTCAGTATGTAATGAATGCCCCGTTCTTGCTTGTATGTATGTATGTATGAATACGTGTATATTGTTATTATTTATGTATTCAGGAATGCGCGTGTCATGCTCGGATATACGCATGTATGTATTGTCACGTGTTTGGGTGACTAAAACGCGGGTTTGCATTGGTAATTGGATTTATTAACAAGTAACAGGTTGAAGCTACAATTAGCGCTAACATAATCTTACTGTAACTATAGCACATCTTAACTGCGAACAGCGATAACATGTAAAGCCTTCAACTACTGAAATACCTTGAACGAGGTCTTACTGGCGAAAATCCTGCCGAACAGTTTCACTGCTCTTTATATACGCTTTGCACGGGCCACGCAGAAAACCCCCCGTTTTATTGTTGTATAAGGAAGACCACACAGAAAACAAGTCACGTGATTCCTAGCCAGCGTGTTCATTGGTGCGCTGTTGCCTAGCAACGCACAATAAACATTCGTTCTATTCTTGGGCGCGCTTACGCGAGTAGGTATTTATCGCTCCGTTGCATAACTATACACGTTAGAGTATTTACATATATATATTATCACGGGTAGAGTGACTACAGGCTGGGTTTCGATTCGTAATTGGATTTATTGAACGCTTACAGATCGCAGTTACAAGTAACTATATCCGTTTCACTTACTCACACACTTTACACTTCACTACAGCACGTACTAAGCCTTCTCAGCCCGATGAGTCTTTACCAGTTTACCGGTAACGACTTCCAACGGCGGACGTACCCCTTCCTCTGGGTTACCGAACTGTTCCTGTGACTAAGCTACCAGCTTGTCATAGCAACAGCTCACAAGAATTGGACCTCAGCTGTTATCTGACCAAGTGCACTCCACTAACCTTCACTTCCTATCCTGTTTAGAATATCTAAGCACGGACTGCACAGAAAACACACTGTCCCTCTGTTGCTGCTGAATTGTTGCTTAGAGGACCGCGCAGAACACAGCATTCCTCTGTTATTGTTTGCGAGCCGCTACCTAACAATGGGTCTAAATGCCACACTATGTGTGTCTGTCACCGAAAATGATGTTGGAATGAGTAGCATTACTGTTTCGTATTCGAAGGCCCGAGGTTCAGAGCTTGGCTGAAACACGGGCTATCCTGACTGAGGCATTTTGCAACTTTCCTCAGCTCCTCTAGGCAAATTCTTGGGTTTATTAACCATCATATCAATTGATATTATGGAGTCTGAGCTACTGGCAGCGTTCGCTAAATTAACCCGCAACGAATTATACGTTTATATGTGCGCATGCGTAATCAGCGCTACCAGGCTCAGTACAGCAATGTGACGTCAGACTAATTTGGCAAAGTAAGAAGTGGTAGCGAAACCAGAGGAGATGGCCCACTTTCAGGCATTTGTGACAAATTTCATATACCGAAGCCTGCTCCCAGAACCCTCGTTGGACTTGAGTGTCATTCCACAGTAAAAGGCAGGATAGCTCATTCAGTGAAGCTGCCTCATAAGCGGCAGGACGGTTTGGGTCCCGCCCGAAGAGTACAACTAATACCTCATTCATGCAACCGTCTAACGTGCAAATATTTCCCTTGAGTGATCAAACAGCAGGAGACTGAGCATTCACCAGTATCTAATGCCGAAGTCTACACTGCACAAGGTAGTGACAGGCATGTAGCCCACAATTCTCTTTTGTGAGGCTATCAAAATGAGGATTGTAATACCTCGTTCCACTTCCTGATTGAGGCATTCTCTGTATCGTGTAGATTTTCTGTCTTGCAGCTATCAGTTCGCTATGGCCACTTGTTACCGCAGAAGAGAATGTCAGTCAGGTACAGCGCTTGTCAGACAACGCCCAAGCGGCCGGAGGAACCCATTTCGCTGTCTTGTACTGCAAAACTATGTCATATCTGGATCAACGGAATTATGCGACGCTGTTCTCTGTAAGCATAGACTCATATAAAAGCACTTGGACAATGTTCGACTTTCTCTTTCAGGACCACCAGCAGTCTTAGGCAGTATTTCGCAAAGATCAGAAACTGAAACTATATACTTTGTTATAGTAAGTAAAAGTAAACAGGCCATGAAGGCCCATATGGTTGTGAGATGTTGAGGTTCCCACATTTTCTCTAGACAGTCGGCTCAAAGATGGCGGTAAGGTTGTCAGCCTTGCGCGCCGGCCGCTCTTTACTCCAAAGGAAAATTATTTAATTAATTCCTGGTACTCATTTCTGTTAGAGGTTGAGTCGACCCCAGGGCCATAGTGGGGCTGGAAGGATTAGATCAATTGAAAAAATCCAAACACCTCATCGGGATTTGAACCCGCAACCCTCCGACTTGTAGCATAGCCCCTCACCCAACTACGCTACCGCGTGTCCCCTTACTTTGTTATGTCTCTACGTAAATACAGTATCCTCTTACAGACATTTTCTTCCAGCAATCGAACTTGATGCGTAATAAATGCTCTGTAAAATAAGCGTCCTTTGTCAAAATGGTTAGGCCTGTTTCGTAAAAACATGTTAATAAAATACAGACTTAATAATTACTCTTAAATTTCTTTTATTCTGTAAAATTTACGGGGGAGGGCACGCGGTAGTGTAGTTGGTTGAGGAATTATGCTAAGAACCTGAAGGTCGCTGGTTCGATTCCCGATAAGGTCATTGGATTTTACAATTGACTAATTCTTCCAGCCACTATGGCCCTGGGATCGACCAAGCCTCTAACAGAAATGAGTACCAGGAATCTTCCTGGTAAAGCTGACAACTTCACCGCCACCCGTTAGCTGATTGTCTAGGAAATATGGGTGCCCCGACGTCTCACAAACCTAGGCCTCCACGGCCTGTTACAGGGATAGCTTTACTTTATTTTACATAAGCATTTTTATTACCTGTTGGATGCAATTTAAATCAACTTATATGTTTCGGCCCTAGGGAACTAGAAATATACTAGTGGCCCTCACGGGATTTCTAGTGTGTACCGCTGGCGTAAAGCTTCAGCGCCTACGAACATTCGTAGGCTGAGGCATAGATACAGAAGCAACAGCAGATTTCTTTTTATATTTGTCTCTTGCTGTGCTGATTGCTTTCACCGAACTGGTAGAATTTTGTTAGATTACCCGTCTCACGCACGAGACGGAGAAGTTGCCGTGATTTAGGGGTTAGGGTAATATTTCGTTGCTTCCACTGGGAAATGTGTCTATAGTACTTATATTTATTCTCCTTCGCGTTGTGATATTACAGATTCGACGCAAGAATATTTCAAAATTTCAAACAATTTAGAAAAATAGTAACATGACAAATTGTGGGTTTCTAAGACAAAATTTCCTTTGGTAAAAGAGAAACAGATGTGTACGTTGAAGACGTGGCAGCAGAGTATTACTAACCGTATATCCCAGGATAGTTCTGTCGGCATAACGAAGTTGGACGGCCAAATTTCAATTCCCGGCAGAAAGAAGAAAAATGTATTTATTCCTCAGCGTCCAAACAGGTTCTTGGGCCCACCCAGCCTCCAGTGCAATGGGCATGAGTGGATATTTTCCCGGGGCTAAAGAATTATGGAGTTACACCTCCACTCCTCAACACGTCTTCATGGAGTGGTGCTTATTTAATTAAGCATAGGGACAATATAGCCTTTTCATGTCTTTCTACACGTTGCCACAATCCGTAATGCCACCATATGGTTGCTCACCGCCGTGAGAACGTCGGATCTCAATAATAAATATAAATCCATTTTGCGAAAACTGAGTTCTGGGAACGCTCGCTGCCTTTCGGATCCTAATCCCTCAAGTCTTCTCCTTAAGGATATAAAACTTAGGATAAACAGGAGTATGGTATATCTATTGGTTTGTATCTCGCCTCCAAGCGAATGAGATGGGCTGAGGCCACATTAACTAAGCATGGAGCAACTCATACCCAGTGTAACGCCCACACATGGAAGCATACACGATATAATTAATGACTACAAGTGCCACACAACTTCATATCGATGAACACGTGTACATTAAGGCTACACGTAACAACGCCTCACAATAGCTTCCTTATACATCCACACATCATACCCCTGGGCGCCATGACCGTTCACATGTGCACGCGTAACAACATGGACCCACGAACTATACAATGACGGAGCTTACACTGCACTGAGCACTACAACTTAAAAGTTGGCATACATAATTTTTAATAATTTTCAATACGTTTAATATAAAGTCAATATACTTGTACAATATTTTTAATATACTGTAGGTAAATTTTATATATTTTTTACAATTAATTCCAGTACTTGTGTTTAACTCGAGGCACAATCTTGAATCACAGAGTAAGACATGTTTCACCAGTATGGATCCATATTAGCAGTTCAATGACCCTAGACGTATTCTTATATAACTGCCTGATGATGGTCCTATGAGACCGAAACTTGTAGCAGGAAATAAATATTTTATTTGTGAAATACGGACTGGCTGTGGCGACGGCTAACCTAACCATATATATATATATATATTGTGACGTGGGTGGCGCAACAGGAAGTATGGGTCACGTGAACTCTGCGGTCTCGCGAGTGACGTCACATACCCCCACGTGACACATATTGCTGTAGAAAGTTCTTTCTCCTTCTCTGCCTTACTACAATAATTATCTAAGCATAAATGCCAACCAAAAAGGTTCGCTTTCAGTACTGGTCCTTGTATGTGAAGCTGCTGCTGTGCTTAACTAATTAAGCACTACGCCATTAAGGCGTATGTGGGAGTAGATGTATGGATCCACGTATTCTTGACCTCAGCACTACTTGGAGCTGATTGATCAGCTTCACGCCTCGGCCACTTTAGCCCCAGAGAAAGAGCCCCCGGTTCCTATTGCATAGAAGGCTGGGTGAACCACAGAACAGGTCTGGACGCTGTGAGGTGGAGAAAATCCTTGACCCCACTGGGACTCGAACTCCGACCACTTGGCCATTTATTTACAGACTAAACGGTGTTATGGAACGACCTTGTGATTATAACGATGAGCTTTGAAGTTTCTGTCATGTCTGACTTCCGTGCAGCGGAATTGAATCTGATTTGTGCCTACAATGTGCCGCATTTAGTCCTCCTACAGTGGAACAGATTCGTGTGAGAGAGCCTTCCGTGGGAAGAATGCTATGTAAATAAACGCTACTTTCTGAGGGTGGAGTTCTAACTTTAGCATTTTTGCAGTGATACACTTAACGCAGTATTTCATTACGTCACCGGATGAAACGTGTTGTATTCCACTGGACATAATCCGGGTGTGACCTGGGCCTCAAATTCTTAATTTTGTCATTCGCGTACCTTAATGCTCCTTTCCAGGACAAGAAAATGGTGTCATTTTCTTGTCAGGTGCTCCAGCTTTAATGCAGTGAAATAGGTCACGACCCACTGAGTCTCGGACGACGTTTCGGTTGAGTCCCTCGTATTCCTGCCTCGGAATGTTGATAACGGCTTCATATTTCTACTGATCTCAAATGTAAGGAATAAGGATTTGCGTGGGAATCCTCAGCCTCTTCAGACAAATGCTGGGAAGGCACATAAAATTACATCACGACCAGTTCCTTTCAGGTCCCTTCTAATTCATCATCGCTATTATTCTTTCTCTCCAAGATACATAATTTGTGGTAATGATAAAGGCAAAAAAGAAGTAAATTTGTCCTTATAACAGGCAATGGAGACCCATAATGTTGTAAGAAGTCGAGGTTCCCACATTTTCTAGGCAATCGGCTCACAGATGGCACTAAGGTTATCAGCCACACGCGCCGGCCGTTCTTTACCGCAAGGGAGAGCTCTGGCACTCATTTTTTAGAGACTGAGTCAATCACACGGCCATAGTGCTGCTGGAAGAAGTAGGTAAATTTAAAAATACAATGACCTCATCGGGAATCAAACCCGCGACCTTCCGATTTGTGGCATAGTGCCTCAACGAACTAAGCTACAGGTTGTCCCCGAACTAGTGCCACTACCGTTATGTTATCTATGTATAAATATGTAGGAATTAAAATTCTCGAAGTTGTGATTATGAACACTTTTGCTTCTGCGATGTGAGGCAGATAAATATTACCAACATTAAGGGAGAACATCGGTGAAATTCTAAGGCACTAGGCCACTTTACGTCACAGAATATAATGGTCTCCATGAATAGTAAGTAAAAGTTTACTGTAAATGATTGACCTCCTATTTTAGTGGACCTAACATGAAAACCTTCCAGTTTACAGAGCACTACAAGATATCGTAAAAAGCGAGCAGGTTACTCCGCATGTTTGTGGAAGGTCAGGTGTGACGTGACAGCCAGGTGTGTGCTGGGAGAGTGATGATTTGGGTGTGGCCTACGCCTGCCCTCTGCGTGCCTTTTTCCGGTCAATGGATCTCAAGGAGGACTTCTCTACAGTACCATAATTCTGTCTTTCCTTCTGGCTTCCATATTTATCTTTACCACTCCTTCGCGCTTTCTTCCATCTTTGTGTCTTTTTTTCTTGGCACTACAGCCCCAGTGGGCCTAGGCCTACCTCCATGAACTTCTACGTTCACTTCGGGTTTTCTTGATCTTACACAATCGGTAGGACTCCTTGGGCGGGTGATCAGCTCGTTGCAAGGCCTCTACCTGTACACAGACACAGAAAAACGCACACACACAAACTAAACATCCATGCCCTGAGTGGGATTCGAACCCATGATCCCGGTTTCCAAGCGATCGAAGACAGTACATGCCTTAGACCGCTCGGCTACCGTGACCGGTCTCCATCTTTGTTACTCTTTCTTTTTTCCCTCTATTCTTTTTTTTTCTTATTCTTCCGTTCTTCCATTAGTCTATCCTTTGTCTTATTAACTCTTTCTTCATTTCTTCTGTTCTTTCACTTCCACGAGACATGAACACATCAAGATGTATGAGGTGGGCTTGGCACAGAGCCCAAATGGAAATGCGCTAAGAGTTTTGGTTTGAGCCTAAACAGAAGACACCCGGTGGTAGTCCGACATATAGATGGCCCTGCCCTTAATTAAGCTCCATGACACGATGGCGTATGGGATGCTCCATGTATCCTTAACCTCGGCACTAGGTGGACATATCCGGCCAGTTTCACCCTCCAGCCGCATTCTCACCTGGAAAAGAATCCCAGGTACCTATGAGACAGGAGGTCAAATCGGCCTCCGAGTCTCTCTCGACGATGCGAAGAAGTGGGCAAGAATTTATGGGAAAAGTGAAAGAGAGAAAGCAAGAGAAAATGGGGAGATATTAGGGGAGCAAGAAATTATATATCCGGCTTTGAAGGTACCCAGGCCTGCCTTTCTGGTAGAAGTAATGCATATGATAAGAATTCATTCTTTTATGAAGCTGGAAGTACTTCGTTATAGTAACGTTAGTTCTGACATGAAATTTTTATGTTACCACTGTGAGGGCTGCATGTGAAGCAAGCAATGCAACGCGAAATTTGGGTACCAACTCAGCATTTGCTCTAGGACCTAGGAAAACAACGGAAAACCTTCATCAAATTGACCGGTCGCAGGACCTTCCGGATGCAAACTGACTCCTAGCCAGGAGTCTGAATTCCCGTACTCGCCGTCTTTAACAGTTTCTGTTTCCGTTCAACGCTTCGCTCAAGATCGTCACTCAGTACAGACGGGCGGTCGACCATTTCGCCCTCATCCTGAACATCTCTTCATCCATCGTTGAACACTCCACACCACCGTCTTACAGTTCCTTCAGTCATTATATTTTGGCCACAACCCGCGCATAATTGACGATGGATTTCCGCAGCACTCATATTTGTTAGTGTAAGAAAGTGGGTAACAGCGCGAATTTCGAAGCTCATGGTATTATCAATTACGGGACACATGATAACTCACTCTGTAGAGAAAAGAACAAACGTCATGTGACAAGTTATGTGACGTTTATATTGCAGTAAGTCATATGACGCTACTTCGCATGCGCGAGGTGTTCCCATATCCCATATTACCTACCAACCAACCTACCTACCTACCTACCTACCACTCGGCGCTACAGCCCTGGGTGAGCCTTGGCCTCCTCTACAACCGGTCTTCACTGTTCTTTATTCCTCATCTTCTCTATCCATCCTTTCACCTTCATCTTCTTCAGGTCGTTCTCAACATCGTCTGGCCATTTCATATTCCAAGTTGCCATCGCAATATCATTGTTCCTTGTCCTTTGCTTAGTCCATTTCCCACATATCCGAGGCTGGCTGTTAGGTTTCTGAACAAAGCTTCCATATTATTTGTCTAAAATAAACGAATATTAATATAACGAATGCTGTCAGTAGCAAGAATATATATTGTGTCTAAATGTAATATTATAGATAGATAATCAATTGTAAAATAGTTGAAGGAACGAAGTCGTGTCATGTTTTAAGGTATTATTCCAAGCTTCTCCTGTAAGGGACTGAAGACAACCACGAACGACCTCAGTCGTGATTGAATTCGAACCGGCTATACCCCGAGTACGAGTCTGGAGTGTTACGACTAATCCAGCTCACTGGCTCAAAAGTTAAAGGTGTTGTGGGATGTAACCGGTATAGCTCGGCGACAGAGTGGCGGACTTGACCTGGATTCCATGCAGAGGCAAGATATTTTTCTGTGTTCCACTGTATCCAGACCGGCTATGGGGCCTACCCAATCAAAGGGTACGTAGGTGGTAATTCCCAGGGGACTAAGCTGCCCGGGTGTGAAGCTGACCACTCACTTCCATCTAGTGCAAGCTCAAATATGATGAGCCTCCACCTTCACTCCCTCACGTTTTCTTGGCGTTGTTCTTGCTTCAGTACAGGGTAAATTTATCTTACCGTAGTGAGACAGTTTCGTGGTGCATCTTGCTGCGCATAACCAGTTTCGGTAGCGACCTTAACATGCGAAGTCCGTCTAGACAGACAGACATTTCGATGGATGGGTGGGTAGATCTGTCATCCAGGGCTGATACATAAGGTCCTATATTAGCCGAAATGCAAATTGGACTCAGTCTCACCCAACCTCATGACGTAAGGTAAAAATATGGAGTAGGTTCACTCTATATAAATTAATATTCCTTCCGAGCGTTGAGGTATTCGGTTAAAGTAAGCGTTACATATTGCTTAAACGAATGAATCGTGAAGTCCGATCGATAGATTTTAGACACAAACAAGCAGCAGTACACAAATCCAAAACTGAAAAGTGGGTGTGTTTATTGCCGGCTCTCAGACCGCGAACCGGTTTGTGTCAGTCTAACAGCAACCCGCCCTTGGCTGGACATTCAACTGTAGCCTCCTCAGGGCCGTTCTTGTAGATACCAAGCGACTGCAGCGGGAGGCGTCTCCACCGTAGACACGTCCTGTATCACGGCGTTCTCCGTTTCCTTAAACATATCAGTTGGCTACTGTAGTAAAGCAGATATCTTTTTTCGTTTTCCGATCATGATTGTATATGCATATCATTAAATATCACAAAATAAACTTATATTTTAATAAAGTACATTATGGAACCGGGGCACGAGGTAGCGTAGTTGGTTGAGGTACTATGCTACAAGTCGGTAGGTCGCGGGTTCAGGTCCCGATGAGGTCATTGGTTTTTTTTCAATTAACCTAATCCTTCTGGCCGCACTATGGCCCTGGGTTTTACTCAGCCTCTAACAGAAATGAGTACCAGGAATTAATTAAATAATTTTCCTGGGTAGTAAAGCGCGGCCATCTTAGAGCCGATTGTCCAGATAATGTGGGACCCTCAACGTCTCACAACCCTATGGGGCTTCACGGCCTGTTACAGGGACAGCTTTACCTATTTTTTACTTTACATTATGGGACCCTTCCTTGCAGTGGCTGGTACTTCTGCTTCGATATCGGGAGGTCCCTAGCTAATCGATAAACCCGGTGGGTGGCTATGATATCTATAGATTTTGCTTTCTTCTCAGCTACTTCAACCTCATGTTAGTAAATTATTTTTAAATATATCATGCTCATGTCCTCCTACATCATTTTGAGCTCCCACTGTTCTCAGAGAGGTTGGAATGCAGCAGTGTGCATCCTGTACGGATGAAGAACAACACTTCAATAAAAACTCGAACTTCGAAGGAACTTCTGGATGGATTAAGATCTTAAAAGATGGCAGGACGAATTATGTTTCCTACGTTTCCCAATTAATCATTCATTCATAATCACCTGATTATACCGGACTTTGTAAATACGGAGGGGCCCCAAAACTTGTATACACAATTTGATAGAGGTCATCTACTAACATAAACACAAATTTTAAACGAAATATAATGTACCGTGTGTAGTGTCATATTCTCTCAACAGATGGTGCTAGTCTCGTGAATGCCAGAACCATTTTATCGAATGGCACTACAGTCAAACAAAATGGCGGCAGAACGATGTGTATACAGTTTCTTTTCTTCCCCTACAGCCCCACTGGGCCTAGGCCTACCTCCATGAACTTCTCGGTTCACTTCGGTTTTCTAGATCTTACCCATTCGGTAGGACTCCTTGGGCCGGCGATCAGCTCGTCGCAAGGCCTCTACCTGTACACAAACACAGAAAAACGCACACAAACATCCATGCCCTGAGTGGGATTCTAACCCACGATCCCGGTTTCCAAGCGAGCGAAGACTGTACATGCCTTAGACCGCTCGGCTACCGTGACCGGCGTGTATACACTTTCAGTTCCTTATATTTTTTGGACCAATCTGTATATGTCTGACAAACATCGTTCAACATAACATGAGACAATGCTGATGTTTCGCGGTGTATATATCCAACGTCACTGTGGGGGTTGCAGCATTTAGACGCCGATAAACCGTTTATTATTATTTACAACTGTCGATAAAGAAAGGAATTTTTGATCTAGTGCGTCTTGCTTACATAATCGAGACAAGAACAGCGAGCAACTAATTGTTATTGTGTTCATGTTGGAGCGTTGGAATGCTTTTTTACCCAAAAGACAAACTCCAACAGACCTTGAAAACACCAACTGACACGAGCAGACAGTATTCTAAAATGATGAACAAAACAATGGTGTTTATTTCAATGCAACGCTGGCTATTCTAAGCAGAATTCCCGTGTGTTTTTGCTACAGCACACTTCAAACATACGTCCCTGTTACATGTAAAAGATTCCACTGCGTTGCCCCTCAAAGTAAAGTAAGTAAGTAAAGGTATCCCTGTACCAAGCCGTGGAGGCCCATAGGGTTGTGAGATGTTGAGGTTCCCACATTTTCTAGACAATCGGCTCACAGATGACGGCAAGGTTGTCTACCCTACGCGCCGGCCGCCCTTTACCCCCAAGAATATTCCTGATACTCATTTCTGTTAGAGGCTGAGCCGAACCCAGGGCCATAGTGCGGCTGGAAGGATCAGATCAATTGGAAAAAAATCCAGTTATCTCATCGGGACTTGAACCCGCGACCTTCCGGCTTCAAAGCGAAACTTTTTTGCTGTTAGACTTCCTCTATACATGGAGTGTTTCTAAGGAAAGTTTTAGTTGTCGAATTTCATTGGAAGGTTCAAAATATCACTGGGCCTTGAAATCCCCCTCCTAGGTTACTTGAATTACATTTTATAATTTGTAATTTAAACACAGCAAACACTTAACTCAGTATAAATGATTCCTAACAGTAATAATAAACTAACTATCTGCAGCATAGGTCCAACGCCATCTTGACTGCAACTGGATATCGCGAGTAAGGTCCATCCACAAGCGGCCTCCGTAGTCTAGAGGTAACGTTCCCACCTCATGACTCGTAGTACGAAGGCTCAAATACCCGGCGGAGGTCGTCGAATTTTTAAGGGCGGAAAAATTCAGGGAACAAGTCCTCCGGGAGGGACTTTAAGCAGTGGGTCCCGTGTCGTAGCTTTACGGCACATGAAAGAACCTCATATCTCCAAAGGAGGTCACTGAGCAAAATTGCGGACGTTTGCCGCCCAACAGCAGTCACTAATATCTCCGGTAGAGGGGGGAAGCATTATAGATACCTCTCAGCTAAGTAGAGCCGGTCTCGCTGGCTGGGCGGGACTGATGGTAAGCACCAATACCGGTAGGATATAGAGACTTGTAGAAATCATAGAGGGAAGCACAATGGACCACTACAGGTCTAAGTGCATGGGGAAACCCACCCTCTCCAACAACTAACTAACTAGCTAAGGTCCATCCACTCCACTTTTCTAAAATCCCTCTTACTACTGTAGCATGTAGACCCGTTGTTTCTAGGCAACGATCGAGGAATAAGCAAATATATGGCAGAGGTTACTGAGTAACGGCTTCGCAAACAAACATCTTCCTACGGCAACAATTAAACTACAACAATGAGGAACGGTGTTTTCTTATGTGTCCGTGCCTAGGAATTATAAGCGGGACAAAGTTTAGAGCTTAGTCAGTTGTAGGATATTCGCCAGCCGGTAAGTATATAAGCAGAGGACATTATTAGGATCCGTTACCAGGAAAGAATTAATGAAAACATGTAAAAGTATGTATGCTGCAGTAACAGAGATCTTTAGAGTGTATAAATCAGTGAGGGCATTATAGTCGTTTGTAGTTACGAGTGGTGTGTAAGTGTTCAATAAATCGAGTCGCCAATCCAAACCCCGCCCACAGTCACTCCTACACCTGACGCTATTATCTTCCAACATTATCGCTTTTCCTAGTGTATCACTGTTAAGAGATTTCCTCAAATTTCCACCAAAAATCCAATATTTGTTCCGTATCTTCAACATTTAACTGCATGCCTAGCCCATGGTGACATCCCATATTTCAGTGTCCTTGCAATAATAGCTGACTCGTTCCTAGTTATGTCATATACAAACCTATCTCTTCATTTTTATTAGATTCAGTTACAAAAAATTATAATATTGCAGTTGTCCAAGCACGCTGGCTCAGGCGGTAATGCAGCTGATCTATATTCTGAGAGGCTCAGAAGTTTCTCGTGGCTTCAGTCGGTTCCTTCAGAAGAGTGTCGGGGAAATATCTCCTTCCATATCACTTGCAATTCATTGTTCACTAATCGCCCCACAATTCGACGCTCGATCTTACCCTGTGGCCCGTGCCCCATCACCAAACTTAGGAACGACGCTTTTCGTACAAGTTCGTCTCTCTTCCCTTGTGGTCCCTTTATTGGCATTGTCAGTAGCTCAGAATGTTCTCTGGCTTCGAATGGTTGATCAGTGAATAAGGAATCACAAAGGAGCTGGAAGGAATCAGTTGTAATATAATTTTAGGAGCCATTCGTGTGTCTGCATGGAGGGACTGAATAAAATAACGAAAACCCTCAGTCAGAATATCCTGTTTCGACACCTGGCTGCATTCCACTTTTCGTTTATAGGACCAGAGATAGAAATTACACAGCTATGCATTACGTAATTTGTTTCTGTCCAAGGAAGACTTCAAGAGCGTGCCCACAGGGGGGCGTGGTCCAGCAGCCTATGCCCGTTCCCAAGGCCACCCTCTCTACTTCTGTCGTCGTGCAAATATCTCGGCTTACCTTCACATGAAAGAGCTTCAAGGAGAATGTGAAATGCTGAGCGCATAGAAGCCACGTTATACCGTACTCATATCGACAGGACAGCGCCTTCTTTGGATATGAGGGTGACTTCTGAGATATGACACTGTGAGTCCGATAGAAACTCACCGAAATTTCGAAGAACGTAGTACTTATATCTGGAGAGTGGCTTATTTCGGCCCTGAAAATGGAGACAATACGGCCATCCGAAAAGTCATTAAAATTCTGAAGGATAAGGTGTTACACTCCAGAAGATAGTACACTTGACACGACACATCAACTAACTTCCTTCCTTCATTTTGAGTTGTCCCAGGACACGACGTACTAAAACGCAAAACGAATTAACAAACTCTGTACATAACAGCAGACCTGGGTTCGAGGTGGGCTGTAATGCCAAACAAGTAACGCCGGTTTCAATGCTATGAGGGAACTAAACGAACGAAGCCATGGCTAAGAATTTAGGAAAAGTTTAAACTGAAACCTGAAAATATATTTCTCATTCGAAATTATCCAGCAATGAAACGGTAAATGAGCAGACTTGCGGCCACAGGAAAGCTGTCAGGTGGCGCCTCTATCGGTGCTTCTGCGAATTCTCTGCAACTGAAGCAGAGAGGACGTTACATTACTGTTACATAATCACACACACATAAAGATGAAATGCAGGTTTACACCACCCGAAATAACTAACGTCTTGGATTTGAGCCCTTCTTGAGAAAACGCCCGTTGTGCAGCTCTTCAGGAACTTCCCAACATTTTATGGAACAGGAAGATTCATTACCGTGTTCACAAGAGCCCTCCACTGGTCCCTATCCTAAGCCAGATCAATCCAGTCAGTAACACCCCATCCTCTATCTCTTAAGGTCTATTTTAATATTAACCACCCACCTACGTTTTGGTCTTCCTACTGGTCTCTTTCTTCCTGGCTTTCCCACCATTATCCTATATGCATTCCTCTTATCCTCATTCGTGATACATGCCATACGCAACTCATCTTACTTGGCTTGATCATTCTAATTATACTTGGAGAAGAGTAGAAGTTGTGAAGCTCCTCATTATTCAATTAGGCTTACAGTACCCAGGCAAAAGAAATGACGCCTGACCGAGCGTGTGACATGTTCTCAGAAACTGAAGGAGAGTATCAAAATATACGCAGCGATATTTATTGCCTAATGAGACTCACAGAATGATAGACGGCTTGGCTCACTCGTACAGTGGTGAACTAACTGCCCGACTCACCGTCTCACTGATGCCTACATGGTCTAATCGAACAAAAAGCATGAAACAATAGAACGTTCCTGATTCCTGTAAGACCAGAAGTATGCCCGAAATTATGAAGCGTGGTACATCAGCCCAGTTCACACAGCAGCCATACACTTCCTTCCCAAGAGGAACTATAAAGCTTCCAGCTATCTGCACCTTGGATTTCATAATCGTGTTTCCCAGTGGTTATATTAAATTTAGTATCTACTTCTTGTTTCATTTATGCATGCAACATATCTCTTTTATCTGAGATGTCTTCACTTAATTGCAATAACATTATGAGCTGCAGGGCAAAACTGTGGAAGTCAATTTTAAACATTTTAAGCTTAATCTAAACAGTAAAACGAGAGTGCCTCATAAATAAATCGCGTCTGTCAATCTGTGACCTGTTATCACCCAAGGAACAAACCAGCGGTCCTCACGCAAACATTTCCCATGGGACCCTTATAAAGTTAGGAATGTAATGTAGGGACATACAGCTTGAAAAATGCAGATTTCTATACCTAAACTGTATCGTTTGAAGAGGATTGTTACAAATTTAGATTTTAAAGCAATCTTAGGGAAATTTTCTACATTTTCAGCGGCCCAGTAAGTGGAGTGCGCTCACTGGACGGTCTTCACGGCCAACTGCCACATGAAGATTTTGTCTGCATTCGTTGCTGTGCTTGCTTTTTCTAAGAATAAATGGCGGGGATCATCCAGCACAGATTCAGAACAGTGCGCAAAGCGTGACTTTACAGAAGACAAGAAACAATTCGTCTGAAATTAGGAAAAGGTTTTCAACAAGAAAATTTTATAAAAATTAACTGGTTACTGGAGTGACCGCGGTGGCAGCACTTGAGACCTTGAGACTTCCTGTTTTAAATAACTCGAGACGTATATATTTTTAATTCCATGCTGGAGATTTTAGCTGAAAGTTGTCAAAGAGTTTCGATTTATATGTTAACCTATAATAAATGTCATTTTATTTAAGGCCATAGACGACATTTCATGTGTATCGTAAACCGTTTTTTAATTCGCTCAGTGGAGGGTGGAGTCTAACTGGGTCCACTCGGCACGGTGGGCACTGATTGGCTTATTGTAGCCTGCCCCGGGTGATTATGATGATGGAGAATTTGGTGGAATGAAGATTGGCAGGGGAAACCGAAGTACTCGGAGAAAACCCGCCCCAGCGCCACATTGTCCACCACAAATCCCACTTGACCAGACCCGGGATCGAACCCGGGCCGCCGCGGTGGGAAGTCAGCGACTAACCGCTTGAACTATGGCGCGGCCTTCGTAAACCCCTACTGTAATTATATAAAACGACAATAACAAATTGATAAGAGTGCCATTAGGAATTTTGTGTGCTAGATTATGAAGTCCATGCTTTGAAATCTTTCTTGGGAGGACTGGAAATAATTTCTGCTTATTTACTTCATCTCGCACGTATAGGACAGAGGGAGATAAACCTTGGCAGTTCAGTGGCCGCGAGGACATTGTTGTCCCGCCCAGCGCCTTTCTGTCACGATCTTGCGACGAAGCAATTCTCCTCCTCCAACTCCCCCAAAACTAAGGTCGGAGACATTTCGAATGTCTGGAAACCTCTGTACAGTTAGATACTTTATGGTAGAAGACGGGGTTACACTATATCGTGAGCGTTCTCTTGCGGTCTTCTGAACTGTGACAGTGAGTTGTCTGTTACGTGCTTACCAAAGTTTCGCAGAACAGAAACCTCCAAAACTGAGCCACTTTCTTCCTCCTGACGTTGGCGGCTACCCGCCAGGCCACACGGTGTGACAACCCACAACGAACTGGTCCATATAGCGATAAAATTCTAGATTCGTATTCAGGAGATGATCGGTTTGACTCTCAGGCGAGACACTAGCTATCCTGAATGAAGTTATTTCGTATTTTTCCTGAGTTCCTCTTTGCGAAAGCCGGAATAGTGCCTCTGTTAGGTCATCACCGTCTTCTTCTAAATCATTTTCAATGTATCATTAATCTATAATTATTGTTAAGTAACCCTCAACTCAAATAACCCTTTCCCATCGCCTTGAAAACTACGCTTCTCAATTTTGTGTGTTTTGCCATTTGCCCATTCACAAGACAGTGAACTGCTTCGATACAACGGAACATAAATATCAAGGCCACTGTTCGTGACTCTGTCAGACCGCCCACCCCGCCTCTTGGAATGCCCTCGGTGAAGTACAGCTACATGCTGATCACAGTGACCGCCCGCTCGAACACTGGGATCATGGGTTCGAATCCCACTCAAGGCAAGGATGTCTGTATTGTGTGCATTTATTTTGTGTTTGTGTTCTGATTATAGCTAGAGGTCTTGCGACGGGCTGATCCCCCGTCCAAGGAGTTCTACCGACTGTATATAGGATCAGAAAAACTGAAAAGCGGCCAAGGTCCAACAAAGGTCTGTAGAACCACAATAGTAAAAGGCGGGACTGAGCCCACTTGCCATATCATTGCTATTTGATCTATTGTACCAGTCCCCGGCGATAGATGAGGGTGAGTGTGGAACAGTCGGTGGAATTAAAATTGGCAGGGGAAGCAGAAGTACTCGGCGAAAACCTGCCACTTTGTCCACCACAAACCCCACATGATATGACCTGTGATCGAACCCGGACAGCCGCGGTGGGGTAAGTTCGATTAGTTTGCAGTTCATCGGAGCAAAGACTGAACAAACAGCACACAGACGGTACCTCAATTTGGCTTGACGGCTATACCCGTCAGCAGTGGTATGGTTGTTCATATTACTGGGGATCACCAGTGTGGGTTTCGACGTAACAGATCAACTAGGGATCAGATTTTTACATTCGTCAGATATTGGAGAAAAAAGGAAGTACAAAGAGAGAGTACATCAGCTATTCATAGACTTCAAGAAAGCCTACGATTCAGTTAAGAGGGAAGTATTGTACAATATTCTGATAGAGTTTGGGGTACCTGTGAAACTAGTTAAGCCGATTAAAATGTCTTTAAACGAAACGTATAGTAAAGTCCGTGTAGGTAAACATTTGTCTGATAAATTTTGTATCCAGAATTGTCTAAAACAAGGAGATGCTTTATCGCCACTCCTTTTCAACTTTGCCTTAGATTATGCAATTAGGAAGGTCCAGGGAAACCAGGTGGGACTAAAATTAAGCGGGACACATCCACTGTTGGTCTATGCCGATGATGTGAATCTACTGGGTGATAATGCAGATACCATAAAGAAAAACACACAAACTTTAACTGACGCAAGTAAAGAGGTTGGTCTAGAAGTAAACACAGAGCAAACTAAGTATATGTTGCTGTCTCGTCACCAAAATGCAGGTGAAAATCAGGACATAAAGATAGGAAACAGATGTTTTGAAAATGTGGCACAATTCAGATATTTAGGGACAACGATAACAGATCGAAACCTGATTCAGGAGGAAATTAAGAGGAGACTGAACTCGGGTAATGCTTGCTACCATTCAGTCCAGAACCTTTTGTCTTCTCATCTGCTGTCCAAAAACATAAAAATTAGAATCTACGAAACTAGAATTTTGCCTGTGGTTCTGTATGGGTATGAAACTTGATCTCTGACATTAAGGGAGGAACATAGACTGAGGGTGTTTGAGAACAGGGTCTTGAGGAGAATATTTGGACCGAAGAGAGACGAAGTGACAGGAGGTTGGAGAGAACTGCATAATGAGGAGCTTCCTAACTTGTATTCTTCTCCAAGTATAATTAGTGTGATCAAGTCAAGGAGGATGAGGTGGACAGGGCATGTGGCACGAATGGGGGAGACGGGGAATGCGTATAGAATATTGGTGGGAAAACCAGAAGGAAAGAGACCACTGGGAAGACCAAGGCATAGGTGGGTGGACAATATTAAAATGGGTCTTAGAGAGATAGGATGGGATGGTATTGAGTGGATTGATCTGGCTCAGGATAGGGACTAGTGGAGGGCTCTTGTGAACACGGTAATGAACCTTCGGGTTCCATAAAATGCTGGGAAATTCTTGAGTAGCTGCAGAATTGGCGGCTCCTCCAGAAGGGCTCAGCTCCATGAGTGAGTAAGTAAGTAAGTAAGTAAGTAAGTGGTGTGGTTTCTTTAATAATGTCATCATTAACCACTGTTAATAGTGGCACGTATTTATGGCTCCGTGACTAATAATAATGGGTTTTGGTTTGAATGATTGGATTTATTAACCCCTAACAGATCGTGACTACAAGTAACAACACTATTGCTGATTTCCACTTTGCATGTCACTCCACACGAATGTTCTCAGTCCATTTCCACTAATGTACCTTATCTGTTTCCTGGAAACGGATTTATAACAAAGGAACTATAAAAGTCTCGCAAAATTTCACACTCCCAATATCACTGTACTGCAGCATCTGTAACGTCACACAATAACTCTTCCTGCCACTGTCTAATTCCTTTGACTGCCGACTCCCTGAATTCTGCTGCTGTCGGAACCAGGCGGTGATTTCCTTTTCTACAGCTTCATCATCGGGAAAATGTTCAGCCGAAAATCATGTTTAAGAGGGCCGAAAAAATGGAAGTCTCTTGGAGCAAGACTTATCACCTGTGGCAATTCGGGCTAGCATATCGTGTCCTTCATCGTGGTAGCGATTGAGATGCTGTAATGCCAGACCCACTCTTTGCATTTTGTGTTGTGGGGTCAGCATGCGCGGCACCCATTGTGCACAGACTTTGTGAAAACCTAACCCGTCATGCATTATGAGGTAGGCCATGCCGTGTGAACACGCCTGGTTCCGACAGCAGCCCAAAGAATTTTATGCTGCTGGTTTTCAGTGGCTTGTGAAAAGATGGGACAAGTGCCTCAATGTACAGGGAGATTATGTTGAGAAATATAAGTACTTTTCAAATCAGTACTCTTATTTGTTTAAGTTCTATATCCATTTGTAACTTTCTTATTGACTTACCTATGTATATTGGAGATTCTTGCTAATCTGCCTTGGCCCTTTAAGTTATTTAATGGATAGCGTAAGGGGGCACGCGGTAGCGTAGCTAGTTGAGGCATTATGCTATAAGCCAGAAGGTCATAGGTTCCATTCTCGATGAGGTCACTGGATTCTTCCAATCCACCTGATCCAGGCAAACTATGACTCTGAGATCGACTCAACCTGTAATAAAACCGGGTACCAGGAATCTTCCTGGGGATAAGGGCGGCCGGCGCTTAAGGCTAACAACCTCAACGCCATCTATGAGCCAGTAGTCCACAAAACGTGGTATCCTCGACCTTCACGGCTTGTTACAGGGATAGCTTTATATTTTTACTTTTTTTATAGGACAGCATAAGGAGACACGCTTAACATGAGGATATAAAAAGAAGGCGTTTAAAGTAACGCTTCCTAATTTTATTCGCGAGGTGACGGCTTCTAGTCCCGGCTGAAACACCGACTGCTTTCAGTTTTTATGGTATATCGTGACCAGAACGCACGGTCGACCTACTGAAGTTTCCAATGAACCTCATAGAGCAGCGCGTCCTCCTAGAAACTGGCCAGACTCTGTGGCACCTCCCAGTTAAGGACGCAACAGCTCACAGAGTGAGGGCCCTGCGTAGGAAGGAGATCACAATTGCATTCCAGGAAGAGCAGCTCTTATTTTAATTTCTTGAAGTGGGGTGAGACTGAGTCCAGTTGGTACGTTGGTCTGCAGCCCCGGATGATTGGTGATGACGATGAGTGTGGAGCAGTGGGTGGAATGATAATTGGCAGAGGAAACAGAAGTGCTCTGAGAAAACCTGCCCCAAAGCCATTTTGTCCACCACAAATCCCACATGAGCCTGTGCTGTGGCATCTCAGTGCCTCATCCGACAAGCGCTGTGCAAATGTTTCGTCTATGGGATCAGCCGGCGACCGGGTCAGAACTGAACACCCATTTACACTCAGGGATGGGTGCTGTGTAGAACAGGGACATTCGTTGTGCGGCCCTCGAACTTCTTGGATAAGGCACTTCTTTCATTTATTATTCTCATTTCGGAGCTGTCATTCACTCCTGGTCACTTGTTACGGGAGCAGAAAAGGGCTGTCAGGAAGGTAGAGTGTTTGTCAGGAACAGCAATTGCAGTGAGTCGAACCCTTCACACTTTCTTGTACCGAAATCACTGTCACAATTTGGATCAACTCACGTCCGCAAGGTAACATTCATGAAGGACTTCAAACACAAAGCAGGATGTTTAGGACTGCTTACCATAAAACTCCACTCCAATCAGTGCTGCAATAACTATGTCACACCTTGGATCAATGCAACACTTCGAAGTAATTTTCTCTCAACTGAAATGTATAAAGCACAAACATAAACTCCGTATCACTTATAAGCATATGGACGATCCTCTAAACGCCATCTATGAAGGCAGCCAGCAGCGGCTTCCGTAGTCTAGGGGTAACGTTCCCACCTCATGACTCAAGGTACGCGGGTTCAAACCCGGCGGAGGTCGTGGAAATTTTAAGGGCGGAAAAATTCAGGGAACAAGTCCTCCGGGAGGGACTTTAAGCCGTGGGTCCCGTGTCGTAGCTTTACGGCACGTAAAAGAACCTCGTGCCTCAAGGAGGCCTCTGAGCCAAATTATTAAGGACATTTCCCGCCCAAAAATAGTCTCTAACGCCTCTGGTAGATGGGGGAAGCATCTAGATACCGCTGAGCCAGTAGAGGCCGAACTCACTGGCTGAGTCGGGACTGATGGTACGCACCAGTATCGGTAGGGTATAGAGACTGGTAGAATATCACAGGGGGACGTACAATAGACCACTGGTCGCGGTACATGGGGAACCCCCCCCCCAATAATAATAAATAATAAGGCAGCCAGCAGTCGTGGGGAGTATTTCGTAAAGGAAAGGAACGTTACTTAAATAAATCAGAATTCAATTAGTTCTTTGTTCTCTCTCTTAAACACGAAATCACGGTGTAACGACTTCCTTCTAACACTTGAATTTACTGTGTAATGAATGCTCTGTTAAAGTGCCTTACTCTATCAAACAGGTAAGCGTTTCATAGAACTGGGGAATTAAACGTCAGGTTCATTTATTTTGTAAACTCTGTAGTATCTGTTGAATGCGACTGAAATGTCAACATTCGTATAATTCGACTGTAGGGTACTAGAAGTAATGATTGTGTATGTGCGTACACGCGTGTGTGTTCTGCTGGCGTAGAGCTGTACCGCGCATGCTCGTATTCACAGACTGAGGCATAGACTCAGAAGCTACCACACACTTCTAATTCTTCCTACACTATAGAATTCGTACAATTGCTTCAGCTGAGCTCCCAACACTTACTTAGACTACCCGCCTCATATCAGAGTAGAAGAAGTTGCCGCGAGACAAGGGGTCGATGCAATATTTCACTCAGGATTATGCGTAACCTACATTCCTCCTTTGAAACATGATTTTAATATATGTAAGATGACAGTCCCATACTGGGTGTCAATAAAGCGGCTACCCAGCAGTTAAACTGGGTCAAACGGGATGACGTAGATAACACAGATAATCAAAAGGAAGCTAAGAAGCAGTCAAATAAAAGTTTGTTAAATAAAGCTGACAGTAGATCTGACAACATCTAAATAACAAAGAAGAGAGGCGGAATGCTTACAGTATATACAAATCCCCGTGCCAAACCACCTACTACCAGAACAGAGGAGGGATCCCAGAAAGAAATACAGGCCTAGTAAATCGTGACGCTGGGGCCAGATGAAATCTTAATCTTCTTCTTATATGGCGTGATAGCCCGAAGTCGATCCCTGGCCGGCCTCCTTTAAAGGACGCCTACAAAGTTACCTGTCTGGAAAGGAGAAAATGTTACGTAAACAAGCGGCCTCCGTAGTCTAGAGGTAACACTCCCACCTCATGACTAGTGGTACGCGGGTTCAAATACCCGGCGGAGGTCGTCGAATTTTTAAGGGCGGAAAAATTCAGGGAACATGTTCTCCGGGAGGGACTTTAAGCTGTGTGTCCCGTGTCGTAACTTTACGGCACGTAAAAGAACCTCATATCCCCAAAGGGGATCACTGAGCCAAATTGCAGGACGTTTCCCGCCCAACAATAGCCTCTAAGGCCTCCGATAGATGGGGGAAGCATTATAGACACCGCTAAGCAAGTGGCCGAACTCGCTTGCTCGGCGGGACTGGTGGTACGCACCATTTATCGGTAGGATAAAGAGACTGGTAGAATATCATAGAGGGAAGCACAACAGATCAAACTGGTCGCGGTACATGGGGAAACCCACCCTCTCTAAATAACTAACTAACTACGTAAATAAAAAAGGAAAGCGAGAGATAGAGAAAGAAAGGGAAACAAGAAACTTCCAGACACTCGAAGTAGATGGCCGAATAAGGCCGATTATACAAGGACATAAATGAATGATAGAAACAAATAAATAATGATAATAAAAACTGCAAATCAAACAAGAAGGACACATGCAGGAACGAACGTGGAACATTCCTCAGAAGTATAGCACAAATTCGAAGCTAACAACAAATGAAATTTGGTAGCCAGGGAAGCTGACGAGTGCACAGGACGACAGTCCCCTGGGTCAAGTTTATGGAATGATGATCACGGGAGAAAGGGGAGCCAGGTAGGCCAGAGACGGGCGAAAGGCAGGAACCAGGAAGTAGTACAGAGTAGTAAAGAGGAAGTTAAATTGGGACGCGGAGATAATGCCGAATTAACTACAGATGTCGGTGCAAGTTTGAGGTGATTAATAAAAACCATGGTTTTATATATTTCAATCCTTAGAAAACGTACCAAAATTCAAAATTTTGAGGCAATAACAACGAATATAACTGTGGGATTCTTTGTTAAGGTTCTGTTTTTTTAATCGTAGAACCTGACATCTGCCCTGAAGATGGAAGCAGCATATTCCTTTTCAAATTATTATTAAGCATATACCGTAGTGGCCTCCGTAGTCTAGGGGTAACGTTCCCACCTCAAGACTCAAGGTACGCGGGTTCAAACCCGGCGGGGGTCGTGGAATTTTTAAGGGCGGAAAAATTCAGGGAACAAGTCCTCCGGGAGGGACTTTAAGCCGTGGGTCCCGTGTCGTAGATTTACGGCACGTAAAAGATCGTCATGTCTCTAGGAGATCTCTGAGCAAAATTAGGCAAACATTTCCCGCCCAAGTAGTTTCCAATCCCTCCGGTAGATGGGGAAGTTATCGGGTACCACTGCCAGAAGAGGGCCGACCTCGCTGGCAGAAAGGGGCTGATAGCGAGCACCAGTACCGGTAGGGTATGGCGACAGTAGAAATTAAAAGGGGACGTAAAATATACTACTAGTCGCGGTGCATAGGGAAACCCACCCTTTATAATACTGAATAACTGAACTGAAGCATATACCGTACTACAGAATATCGACATATGAATCCTCACATCCGTTGAGGAAATCAGTTCTCAATGACAATTCAATTTCCATTCTCAAACTTCTTTGTAGAGACGTGTAAGTTCGGGGATGTTTGCTGCAATTGCGCTCACAGTTTCCTCTCTCCATCTTCTGCTCAGGGATCTAAAGCTTACAATAGAAAACAGAAGTTTATTTCATCTATTGCTTTGTATGTCTCAGTGACGTGAAGAAGATGGATTAAAGCCAAACAGCCGAAGAGATATTTGGAACTAATGGTGAGGAACCGACTGCTCTAGAAAATTATTTTTCTGTCACTCTGTTACACCCCTGTTTACTGGAAATTTAAACTTAATTAATGGAATAAAGTTATCCATGTAACAGACCGTGGAGACCCATAGGGATGTAAGACGTCGAGGGTCCCACATTTTCTAGACGGTCGGCCCACAGACAGCGACGAAATTATCGCCTTTAATTGCCGGCCGTCCCTTAACCCCCAGGAAGATTCCTGGTACTCATTTCTGTTAGAGGCTGAGTCGACCCCAGGGCCATAGTGCGGCTGGAAGATTTAGGTCAATTGAAAAATCCAATAACCTCATGGGGAATCGAAACCGTGACCTTCCGAATTGCAGAGTAGTACCTTAATCAGCTACGCTACCGCGTGGTCCCCGTTAAAAGAACGAACTTATGCTAGTAATCGTGACTTTTTTCTTTTGGCGCTACAGCCCCAATTCTGGCCTTGGCCTGCTTCCATGAAATTCTCCCTTCCACTTCAGTTCACCAGATCTTACAGGAGGGTTGGAGCTTTAATAGTGGCAACTATTTATTTACAACTGATACAAAACAGATGCATGTTTCGAAGTTTTACTGTCCTTCATTGTAGTCACCAGCATTGTGTACAACCCGTTGCCAGCGATGTGGAAGTTGTAGGATACCTTTAGCAGCGCCCGTTGTGTTGATAGCTCGAATGGAGCGGTCTACTGCCTGAAGAATCTCTGGAACAGTTCTGAAGCGAATGCCACGAAGTGGTTCCTTCATCTTAGGAATCAAGTCGAAGTCACAAGGGCTTAAGTTCGGGGAGTACGGTGGATGGTACAGCATTTTCCAGCCCCATCGATCAAACAAATCAGCCACAGCTTGCGCTGCATGCGGCCGAGCATTGTCCTGCAAAATGATGGGTGGGTTCTGCAGAAAGTGTCGCCGCTTCTTTCTCAAAGCTGGTCGCAGGTTGTGTTCCAAAAACTGAACAGTAATACTGCGCATTGACGGTCTGCTGTCGGGGAACGGTATGCGTTAGGATAACACCATCACAGTCGTACACGAGAATCATAACTTCTGACGAACTTTTGATTTTCGTGGTGACCCGTAATGACGCCATTCGTTCGATTGACCTTCCATCTGTGGCTCGTACGATTTGGCCCACGTCTCATCCAGCGTAATGATACGGCGTAAGAACGCTCTCCTTCGTGCTCATAACGCTTCAAGTGGGTACGAGCAGCGTCATATCGTAGCCATTTCTGCATTTCCGTCAAATCATGCGGAACCCATCGTGATGCAATTTTTCTCATGCCCAGGCGTTCCTTCAGAATGTGAAGCACAGACGTATGCGCTAATCCTGTCTCTCGGGCCAGCTCACGAATCGTATGGCGTCAATCACTCTCCAGTAACGCGGAAAGAGTATACACTTCTTCACTGACACTAGGATAACCTGGCCGACGCATGTCTGCCACATTTTGGCGCCCCTCGTTAAAGGCTTTTACCCACCTTGCCACTGTTCTGTAAGGCAATACAGATTCCCGCAAGCCTCTTGAAGACCTTGATGACACTGTCGTACTGTACGGCCTCTGGCACATTCAATCTTTATCCAACTCCGTTGATCCTGTTTCGAAAACATGACAACACTACGTTAGACCGCCAACTAACACGAGGCTCTGTTGTTCTCGTCACTGCGCATGCTCGTGATGTGGGAAGGGAGAGTCCATTTGCTCTGAGGTAAGGTAGGTATGTAACTAACGTGTGGTATAAGCGACATTATTTGGTTCCGTTGCACGGCGTCTCTACAGCAGTGTTGCCACTATTAAAGTTCCAACCCTCGTACAGTCGGCAGGACTCAACTCGTCGAAGGCCTCTGCCTGTACACAAACACAGGAAACGCACACACACAAACAGACACAGACACCAAACGCCCATGCCCTGAGTGGGATTAGAACCCATGAGCCTGTCTTCCGAGCGAGCAAAGACAGTGCATGCTTTAGACCGCTTGGCTACCGTGACCGGCATCGTGGTATTTACCTCTGGTAAAGTTAGAGTCTATGGAAATTTACATTCTGGCACCTTACAGGTTACATGGTGTGAATCGTCCTGTGACTCTGGCGAAGAAGTCCGAAATCTCGTGCACAGAGGCAATGAATTTGTTTCGTACTGTGCCACAGCTGAACGTCGTAGAGGCGGAGACAGCCTTCCATGGAGGGCGGGAAATTTTGTTATGTAACGAATCATCACTTTCTGGGGGTGAAGTTATAACTTTAGCCTTTTTGCAGTGTTACGCTTAACACAGTATTTCCTTACGTCACTGGATGAAATGTGTTGTATTCCACTGGACATAATCCGGACGTGACATGGGCCTCAAATTCTTAATTTTGTCATGCGCGTATCTTAATGCTCCTTTCCACGACAAGAAAAGGGTGTCATTTTCCCGTCAGCTGCTTCAGCTGTAATACAATGAAATATGTCACGACCCACTGAGTATCGGACGACGTTTCGGGTTGAGTGTATAGCATTCATGCCTCGGACTGCTGAGGTATGGTCTTCATATATTTCTTATTTGATGTCAATTGTCCTGGATCATGGTTTGGGTGGAAACTCTCAGTCTCCCCATCCAAATTCCTGGAAGACACCTCAAATAAAATCGTGTCACTCCTCTTCAAATTCTAATTTATAATTTGCTTTCTTTTGAAGATTGCAGCTAATAATGCCGCCATTAGATAAATAATTATGTTGGAACTGAAGTTCTTGCAGCTGTGACTATTATCGTCTACATGTGACGCCGTACAGACAGTAGATGTTCATCGACTTTCCTCAGTAACGTCGGTGACACTGTGCAGGACCTAGATACATCACACAACAGAACAATGTGCTCTTCACAAGTACAGGTAGATATAAGAATTAAAGAAAATTTAGCCGCATCCTAAGTTCACTCAGCGTGACAACAAGAACCTTCCAGTTTACAGAGCACTACAAGATGTCGCACAAAGCGAGGAGGTTAGTCCGCTTGTTTGTGGAAGGTCAGGTGTGACGTGACAGTCAGGTGTGTGTGCTGAGCGAGTGATGAATTGTGTGTACTCGTCCTGCCCTCTGCGATGCAGTGGATCTCAAGGAGAACTTCTCTACAACACCATGTTGCTGTCTCTCCTTCTCCTCCATATTTTTCTGTTCTTTGTCTTTTTTCTAGTTCTTTCTTCTCGTATTCTACCTCACCAATTCTTAGTTTCCAACATTTTCCTCTCTTCCCTCTCATTAAATACTTCTCGTGTAGTTCCTCTTATCTCTGTCCATTTCTTCTTTCCTTTCTGTTCCACGCAGAAATAACCAGATCAAGGAGAACGAGATTGCCTACGCAGGTAACAGTGATGGAAGAGATGACAAATGCGCTGAGATATGTAGCTGCTGGGCCTGGACAGAACACACCGCTGTGTAGTCTCATCTGCGTTGAATAAAGCACGTATTGCTTTACACCTTTGCTATTGCTGAAGGTGTCGGCCTTCAACATCCTGCCGCATCCCCCTCCCCCCGCGAAAGGACGGTGGTATCTGTCAGAGAGACCAGATCGACAACGTAAACAAACTGAAAGTCCCTTACCTTCCCCGGGAAGGGCAGTCCAGGGCGTAGCCTAGTCACCGTACCCACAGAACTATTACTACCGTTAATGTAGATGACACTTTCCTATTCTATCCGCAAAGAAAGGACTCTCCTCTTATTACGACGAGTCAAGATGACCCAACATGAAACATACGTTCAAGGGCAACATGGCATCATAGAGCATATCAAAGTAACAAGCCAACAAATTGTATCTAGCTTGTAGTCGACACGTCAGACAAGGAGGCCGAGCGCCTATTCCAATATAGGGATACGTGCGGTATCAGAAACGACGTGAATTTCGGACTGGAAGGAAGGAACACGTGAAACAACGTCATGGAGAGCAAAAATAGGCAGTCAATATTACACATTACGGCTCAGAACTTTAGCAAGGAATTCAGTAGTGAGCTGCAAGCTACATAAAAGCGATTCAACATAAAACGAACTCGAAGAAACGTAGGAGCCTTTCGATGTGACCTGAAAGCCACCCGTTGTGCATAAGAGACGCAGATGTCTGCAGTAGGAATTTGATCGAGACTTGGAGGTGAAGAACACTCAAATAACTTAAAATAATATCGAGTTCACTGAAACTACGTCCTGGAAAGAGTTTCAGCGGAAGTCGGAGGCCATATTTTATCACGGCGGCTGGGCCACGCGTAAGGACACGTGGCAACCTGCGAACAATTTTTGCAGCGTCCCAGCCGGAGTAAGATAAAAAGTTATTGTCGGGGTGCTGAAGTGCCTCATTGGAGACAACAAACTATCGGTTGCAATCCCGCTGTGTGGCGAGTGTGGTAGCGATACAGCAGTTGGCCCACTGGGCCCTTGCATATTCCTCTAGGTCTTCATCATGAAGGATGCAGCAACCTAAGCGTCCAGCGACGGACTGAAGGAGCGGCACACGAAACAACTCCACGTGGGCAGTGAGAGGCCTGTAAATGAAGCATTTAGCCAGGTTCTGATGCTAAGAACTACAGAGACGGCAGACGGACTGCCAGTAAAGCTGCAGCGCTGTGAGAAATCGGTGGCCCTCTGCCAAGCAACACAAGACAAGACAAATAGCCTGGCAGGGTACATCCTCAGAGGAGACTGTGCCGAGGCAGTATAGGTACGAGTGAAGAGGGGCTCGCTTGCGTCATCAAACTCACCCTGTCGCTCCGCACTCAACGTACGAGTACCATCCGAGCGAAGTATGACAGCCTAGTCACCACTGGAAGGATAGCGGACAAACCATGCGAGAATGTGTATCAGCAGAGGGACTTCAGTGACCACCATCAGGCCTCGCATCATGGCAGAGCTACCCGAAGGAAGCCGAATGAGATGTAGTGTGTGCCTGTTCGTTTGTATGAAGGAATGCCTCGTCAGTTCATTCCTCGCAGATGTCAGAGACGTAATGGATGCCTGTTTCTAATTGTAACTGAAGTTAAACTTCAACGGTGTTAGAAGCCTCACTTCTAAGGGCGGAATAGAGTGAACACACTATTGCAGAATTGTCCTCATGCTTTTAGGGCTCAAGGTTATTTCTGTGTGAGATCAACTTGATATGGCGATATGTATGAATCAGACTATCGTAGCGGATTCACAGATGGCCGAGTATGAGTTCAGAGCCCCGAACTTCGTGAGTCCTGTGGCACTCGGAACCAAGAATGATTACGCTGGCGAGGACCAGCAGAAATTTGCCGGGCAGAGAGTTTTAGTCATGAGCTGAGAGGAGACAGTTGAGATAGTTGTGAGACAGTCTCCAGCCGATAAGACAGTAAGCAGAGGGCATTGTTTAGATCCGTTACCTGGCAACGGCTAGTGAAGACATGGAAGTTTTAGAGGCTATTGTAGTGAGAAGCGGAGTGCGTGAATAGATAAAAGCGTTATACAGTGGATTCCGCTAAATAGGGTCCCCGGCAAGTGAAGCAGCTGTTTATTTGGCGCAAAACCTTGAGAAAAAACAAAAGAAGTATTAAATATAACCGATATTTGCTTCGCTTATTTGGGACACCGTGCCGCTTAAATTGGCCAATAGCTGCCATACGACGCATTCGCGACTACTGCGTCATGAGCAAGTCACCAACTCAGTATAAATGAACATCTAGTTACAGTTGTTCTGTCTTGCAGTGACTGCGTCTGTGAGTCTACTCTGGCCCCTGCAGCTATTTTTTTCATTCAAATGTTTGGATCCTACAGAAATGCCTAGGCGAGATGTAACACTCGCTGGAAATATCGCCTTACTTGAACAAAGAAAAAATTAACCGCCTAACACAAATCATCACGAACTGACCGAGATAACGGGAGTGCAGGAATCTACAATTGCACGCGTTATACAGCAGCAAGAGAAGCGGCGAGATGAATGGGCATTAAGCCACGGACAACTGGGGACTTCCCCAAAACGGAAGGGTGAATCTAAGGATGCAGATGTTGAAGAGGCCCACAAGGTGTACGTGTCAGTGGCACAAAGTTGAAAAGCAAATCAGTGAAGTTAGCTAGAAGATGGGTCATAACCAGGGCCCTGATTTTGATGACCTGAAAGTATTTTTAAAATGACCTATAAAATGACCGAAATAATCCAGAAAAATGACCTATATTATGACCCAAAAATGTAATATGTCAGAATATCTACTAATTATTTTACTATGTATTTTTAATCTTTATTAACACTGAACTCATCTTTACTCTTTTAAGTTCGTCCTCGTTTTTATGTTGAAAATTAAGCAACATTGATTGAATTTGAAGCTAAATATTTTAATATGATTTTTTCTACCGCGTTGGAACGCTTATCAAATATACATATACAATATGTATCCCGGTATTTAAGTGCCACCTCATTCAGAGTTGCAATAGATGACAGTCAACAAGCGGAGATTCTCGGAAGTGAGAGAGCGCCTCTTGTCCGACAGCACATTCTTTTACTTGGAGAAACTCCTTACCGCATCTGCAGACGCAGTGGGAGCGCACTTGAAGTGTACCAAATCACTAGCAGTAAGTTCTTCAATACTGAAAGCGCTGAAGGACTCTCCTACAGAATTCGAGAAATGCTGCATAATGTTTCATAGCCTGAGTTTTTATCCAGAACACTTTTCATTTTTCTTGACACTATTTTACCAGTGTCCCCTGACACTTTCTCCAAATCACTGGCTATTCTTTTCACCAGAGCGAGCGAATCTTCTAGCGTTGCTCCTTTCTCCTGCAAGCATTGGATTCCTTCTGTCAAGGAACTGAAATTTGCCTTTATGAAGGCCAGCTGTCCTTCCATTTCGCTGCACGAGAGCTGTTCCTGAGCAGCTTCAATTGCCCTCGCATCCTCAGTCTTCACTGAATCTACAGTGTGTTTCACTACCTGAAAATGATCGCAATAGTAAATTGCAGCATCAATCCACGTTTCCCACCCTGTAGTGACCGGTTCCGGGGGCAGTGGAACACCAGGAGCCGTAGACTTAAACTGCATTTTACGAGCTGGAGTCTTGACGAAAATCTTCTTCGTCCTCGACACGAGAGCATCCACTTGAGGAAATCTTGATCTCACTTCATCCGTCACTCTACACAGTGCATGAGCTAGGCAAGTAACGTGCACCAGTTTCGTATAAAACGACTTTATTGACTTGCCTGCTTTACAGTATATGGGGCTGCATCGGTCACAAAAAGCAAGACGTCGTCGTGTCGTATATCCTCTGGCCACAGTAGAAACATTGACCTGTCGAAGAGTTTACAAATTGTGGAATGATTGACGGATTCCTCCCATGCACTTTATTCCTAATCATTTCCAGGATACTGTTGTAGCACTGGGAAAGGTAGTTCTTCCCGAGTGTGAATTCATCCGGGATGGAACGACCACAGTTTACTTCCAGAAAATTTTTCAGTTTTCCATTGTTCAGAGCCCAAAACGGAATATTTTCGGACGCCAGAGCATCACACAGATCTGTGAAAGAATCCGATGACTTATTTCTACCTCCAGATGAACACCGTTGCAGTAAGTGAGTAGTCATCGCCGTACCCTGGTTTATGATATGTATTGTCAGCACTTCCGTGAAACGAACGGAAAGGACGGGCCAGGATTACAACCTATTATTGTATACTATGGCCTTTACAGAGAGCGCTTAGGATAAAGAGAAAGAACGCTTCGCTTCCATATTATTCACATTTCAGAAAACACGTGAAGAAAAATTCCCTAAAATGGCCAAAAAAATGACAAGAAATACCCTTAAAAGCCCAAAATATTACCCCCAAAATGAAAAAATGACCTAAAACCTACAAATTTCAAAAAATGACAAAAAAATTACTTATAAAATTTACATTTCTGTAACCAGCAGCTCATATCCGAGATTTATATATTTAAGAGCATCGCATCGGATACAAGGTAAAAAAGATGACATGTCATCAAAATCCGGGCCCTGGTCATAACGATTTTAAAGCAGCAGACGGCTGTCTCGATGGAAATGCAGGTTTGGGAAAGAATTCAAGAAGGCACACGACCAGAAGGACAGTGCTGATACTGTAAGTACGGAACAACGGAAGTCCTCAATGCTGCCAGACCTGCTCCAGAAAGTCTGCGCAGATTATACCTACAGTGACGACGAAATAAGTTTTTTTTATTTTATAAAGACAGGAGGCCCCCAAAGCTACAAACAAGCAACTCTAATATTCTAGTTCAAAGAAGATAATGGATTGTGTAAATGCGATGTGCTGTTCAAACTTATTGGGAACTGATAAACAGAAGCTGCTGGTAACTTGGAAGAGAATTAAGTCTCGGTGCTTCAAGGGCATTAGTATGGACAGTTTATTGGTTCTGTAATATGCTAAACACGCATGACTGACTTATGAAATTCGTACTTGCAGTTACGGTTTATAAATGTTCAATAAATCCATTTACCAATCCAAGCTACATGTTTAGTCACTAACATGTGACAACATTCTTCCTTCTTTTAAGTTCTTCTTGTAGTTTGTCTTTACTGGCCTTTACATGTTTTCCAAATTCTTCTTCGTTGGCACTCAATTTATATCACTGGTCCAGAATTCCATAACATTCTGAATTCATCTTCGGTTTCATTTCTGACACCAGTTGTAACGTTAATCGTGTTCTGGAACAGTTAACTGTCGGACTGTCACTTAATACAATGATGTCGGTTTACCTAGTTCGCCGCTAATCCCCCGTCCTCTTCTCTTGCATTTCATCGCTTTGAGCACTGAACAGATGGGTCGTGTTTCCGTTCGCACTCTTCATCAACATACGAAAGTTGTACGTAGCTTGTAAGCGCGCAATTAGGCTCAACTACTCTCTACAGAACTATACTTTTACACAGGCGAAGTAATTCTTGAAACATCGAGCCATAATTAAATGTAGTCACGAGTCGTGTGTATAAGTGGTCAAAAAATCCAATCTCCAATCCAAACTCCGCCCATAGTCATATCAAAATCATGACAATACTGTGGCATGTAGACCCTTTGCTAGGAAACGCGTGCGAAATAATCAAATATATAACAGCCGTTGCTAAGTAAAGGCTCCGCAAACATGTTTCCATGAACTCAACAACTGCACGGCAATAGTTGAAAATAACAATAACTGGAAGTGGTGTTTTCTACGAGGTCCGTGTCGAGATGTTATAAGCACGACAGGTCTAGAGACAGTAGGACTCCCCCGTGTGGAGGCGGGGTCGAATACCTCCACCGTGACCCTGCAAGTCGTAGGAGGCGACGAAACGGAAAGTCTCAAATTTGAGACAGTAAAATAAGGCCACGAGTCCCAAGGGACTCAGAACCGAGAAAGACCGGGCTGGCAAGGGCCAGCAGCATATGCAAAAGACAGACCCGTCCTCTCGTCAGAGAAGGCGCCCCCACAAAAATAAGACCGTAACTGTCAAACGGTAATAATTAATATCTGGTCATGAGCCCCAGATGGGGCTCGATACCAAGACTTACTGACTGACTGACCGTCAGTCGCAATGTGACTTGGACTAGGACTTGGACAGTCAACACGCCCGTGTGGAGGCAAGTTCGAATACGCCCACCGTGACACTGCGAGTCTTAGGAGGCGACGAAAAGGGAAATCTCAAATTTGAGACAGTAATATATGGTCTCGAGTACCAAGGGACTCGGACCCAAGAAGGACTGCGCTGGCAAGGTCCAGCAGCATATACAAAAGACAGACCCGTTCATCAGTGAGGGTGCCCACAAAAATAGGACCGTAACTGTCAAACAGTAATAAAGATCTGGTCTCAAGCCCCAGATGGGTGCTTTATGCCAAGACAGGCTGGCCGACTGACTTGCCAGTATAAAATGAGACTCAGACTCAGTCACCCGTCTCGTCAGAGATGATGTTACATAAGGACTATGATCGCAAGGGTTCAGTTTAAAAAATCTCTGGTCGTGAGCTCGAGGGGTCTAGCGACAACACAAACTGATTGGCTGTAGTCCGACAGCCCTATAGAGGAGCTCTGACACTGACTCCCACATCCAGTTACTTAGTCGAGAGTTGCTGTACCTGAGGCCGGGGACAGTTTGGGAACCCAGAGGAAGGAGAAGGTCCGCTGTAGGATGCTGTTACCAAGAAACGACTGGTGAAAACACAGCAGACTGAGAAGACTTAGTGCGTACTATAGTGAATTGTAGAGTGTGTGAATTAGTAATAGCGTTATAGTTACTTGTAGTCAGGGATCTGTAAGAGTTCAATAAATCTGATTACCAATCCAAAACCAGTCTATAGACACTCTCTCACATGACAATATTTGCTGAAAAAAAATCGTGCAGTGGAACTTGTCAAAGAATATACTTGCCCATTTCTTTTGTTTTGTTTTAAGTTCCACTCTACTATACAGACAGAAACACTTACAGGGAAGAAATTTTTCTTCCTAATTCTTTTTCTCTGATAATTTTGCCTGGATTGTCACAAATTTGACCATTTGCAAGAACATTCTTTGATCTCAATAATTAATCTGTCATATTAAGTTTACAGAATATTCTCAACTTGTATATATATCAGAAATGCTAAAATGAATTCCTCTGGTAATCAAATAGCAGAGTTCCAGAAAGTGACACATGCTAAATCATTGCCCCTGGAATTGCCAACAGAATAATAAATGTTACTTTTCCCCATAAAACAAATTTCACATAGGGAATACAAACTGCATAATCAAAATGCCGGTATTTATGTCATTCTATGTCATTCAAGAATGTAAAGGACCCCATGCTCAGAAAAAAAGAAATCTGAGCCATCAATTGCAACAGAGGAAGTTGGTCTATGTTAGTTGATTGTTCCCTTACTTCAGAATTTTGTCCCTGTGCTTAACTAATTAAGCACTACACCATGGCAATGTATGGGGGAGTGGATATATACTCATAGTTCCATGTATTTTTTACCTCTGCACTAATTGGAGGTGAGTAGTCAGCTCACACCTCAGCCTCTTACCTTCAGGGAAAAAGCCCCTGATACCCATTGGACCCCAGAACCGGTCTCAATGTTGTAGAGAGGGGGAAATTTTTGCCCCTTGTTACTTTAGATTGCTGGATGAACTGCTGAGGTTATGTAAAGGTGCACGAAATATTGTACACTGATAGGTGATAATGAATTAGGAGGGATATGAAGAAGTTGTCATGGCCTATTTTGTGGTATTGTCCTATCAGTTTCATGTCAAGATTCTGACAATGGTATGTAATACTCAGAATTACTAGGATAGAAAAGGAGGTAGAAATTTATGCTGCAAACCTATCTCTGTGGAAGTGCGTACTTTATCACAATTTTTATTGCATATGTTGTTATCTCCTGCCACATTAGCATGGTCTCAGATGATTAAATAGGTGTAGTGAATATGACAGGTGTTGTCCAATGACTGAGGTTACCTCCTTCTATGGGACATACCAGAGTAGGTGTCTTCTGCCCCCTCACCTGAGGATGGAAACAGATCAAGAGTCTGAAACGTTGTGTTTTCTAGTTTCTAGAATACCAAACAATGGACAAAATTCCAAAATCCCAGTAATTCTGAAGATTATGAGCATTGTAGGTTGAGTGGATAAAAATCCCATTTCTTTCCTGGGAAGCCCCAGATTCAAATGTTGGTTTACAGAATTGCTATTCCGACTGAGGTTGTTGATGGGTTTCCTTAGTCTCGCCAAGCAAATTATAGGGCCATACCTTAAATGAGACCGTGACCACTTCCATCAACACCTCTTCGAATCAATTACTGACTAATTCAGTACCACATAATCTGAGCTATTGAAATGGTTTGTAAATAAACCAGGAACAAATGGTTTGCCTCCAGTCAGTGATCTGGATTCTGTCCATGCACCTGAATACAAATTAAAAACACTGCTGCTTTGTTCAGTCAGTCTGCTTGTATTACTTACTGGAGTGAACTGATTTGGATGCATCCAAAAACCAAAATATTTAAGTCAATTTCCAGTACCAAAATGTCGTTACTGTAAGAGTTAGCCATTTTGTAGAACGTGGAAGGTTTAAAAATTCAGCAGTAATAGAATTTTTGTGATATTTGATGCTCTTATGGTGGTGTTTATGAAGATTGCTGTCCTCCAGGATTTGACGCTATGTAGCCTGATAGATGTTTATAGATGTTCTGGAGGAATGTTAGTGAATATCTATCAGACTACATAATGCCACAGCACTTCATTATCATCATCATCACCACCACCACCATCACTGTCATCCTATTTAATATGAGGCCTGCTGAGACCTCTTCTGGACATTACAAAACAGAAATTTCCATCATTTCATAGGGTCTTCTCAAAGAACATTTCCTTTTGGTTGACAGTTCAAAATATCTTTTTCAAATCCTGTCAATGTGTTTTTCATAAATTCTTCTGTATCATTTTGTAAATTCTGTTATTTTTTTAATCTGTAGTCCTCTTATCATTTTGTAACTTCATTTACATTCTGCAAACTTATGTCCTGCTGTCCTCCTCACAAACTACATCTCTGCTGATATCAGTCTTCCCTCATAGAGCTCTTACTGTCATTGAGTCATTGCTATAAGATAGTACTGGTATAACAGATGTCTTACAAATTCATATTCTTGTATTCCTTGAAAAAAAAAAGCTAGAATTGTAGTTTCCAACAGAATTATTATTAAAAAAAAATAAAGGCAAAGGTAAATTTGTGTTTAATTTAGATTAATCAAGATTAATTAAGCACCATACCATGAGGACATAAGCTGGGGAGGGATGTATAGTTTCTCCGTTCTAACCATGGCACTAGCTGCAGATGAGGAGTCAGCTTCAAAGCCCAGTGCTTTACCCATGCGGAGGAGTTCCTGGTACCCACTCAATAAGAGCCAGTCTAGTTGCTATTGAAAAGACAAACTGTCTTGCCTCTGCCTGGAATCTAAATCCAATTCCTTGGTCATCCAGGTCATAGTGTAGCTGCCATTGTAACTGAGCAATCTGACGCCATGAAAGAATAATGCTATGAACCTTCTCAAATTTTAACATACATTGACCTGCACTGGACTTTTTCTTTGTGTGTGCCAACCAACTGGACAGATGAAATTCAAACTGAGCACTTCCCAAGTATGAGTCCAGCATGCCACTCAGACGTAAACCATTCAGCAAGATGAAACTGAAATGTGCGTGGCTCTGTAGTTTGTAGTCCAGTGTTGGGATTACTTGTGTAGCAGCCTGCACCATGAAGAAGAGCAATAAATCTAACATTGGATTTGCTGCTGCCATGGAAAGATACCCAATGAGATATGATTATCAAGGAGCAGGTATTTTCAAGAAAATAATGCAATACAAAAGATCTGGACAGAGATAGGTGGAGATGTGAAAAAGAAAGTGAAGGAAAGCAGTCAAGGTAAGATTCTATATATTTAACTCAGTTTCAAACCCAAAATTTATTAATTTGCAATGAAATACATGTTTAAATATGAAGTATTATATTTCATACCAGATATTAATAAGTTAAGTGGAGAAATTCATGCATTGCTCGCATACTTACTATATCAAGGAATAGCTACATCAAGGTTAACAAAATAAGGAACCAGTCTATCTTTCTTTCATGTACCTTCATAAATTGGTCATCCAAAATGTGATCAATGAAAAGTATTTAGAACTATGACTTTTAAGCTAGAATTAGAATTAGTTGACTCACTTTTCCTCCTTGCTGACAAAGATGTGGCGAATACGGATGCACCTGATGTTATCCACACTCTCAAGGTTGCAGTCATTAAAAATACAGAAAATCACCACCACCACCACTTGAAGAAACAAGGAACAAGACCTAGGCCCATGCGTTTGTGGTGAAATTAATCCAAGCCCGGCTCCCAAGTCAAGCTCACCAAGCCAGACTCAGAAGCCAGACTCGTATGTGTATCAGCCCCTTTATTTGGATTCAGCATATTCAAAATAGGATCCAATAGTGGGCACTTGTGACCCTGGTGGAAGTAGATTTCTTGATCAGATGAATAACTTACCAATTCCTCAGGAAGATCCTGCATTACAGAGATATAAGTAGGTTTGAAAATCTGTAGGGTTACAGCTCAAAAGGCTGCATGCAGGTGGTCCCCGCAACACAAGTCTTCATTAGCCAAGTCCCCTGCACTTCTGAGGCCAAGAAATTGAAGAAATACATGTATAAACTCCCTGCACTTACGTGGTTTCCATGGCAACATGTACCAAACTGTTTCCCTTACATACTACTCACTCAACTGACAGTCACTTTGTTCCTGTTATAAGTCCATCATAGCCACATCATGGTCTCACTTGAGTTTACAGTGCTTTATGTTTTATTTTGCATATTATTGTTGTATCCATGTCTGCAAATCTTAAAAGAATTTGTAAAGGCAGCTACTAGTGTATTAGCTATGGACTGGATGTTAAAATAGATATTAGTTAAGTGTAAGTAGTGTAGTGGTCAGCAAGTAACAGACATTGCCGGTGCAATTAGTCTGCCAGAGTTAACAAATCATACTTTTTTATGAATGTTAAATATTACGAAGAAAAGAATATGGCAATGCTGAGGCATTCTGAAGTAAAACTTGCACAAAGAGAAAATAACACAATGGAAATTGTGGAATGTTGACTAAGAACATGGATACAGGATCGTTATGGTCAAAAATATATAAATGGCCCTTCTATATATGTTTCTCCATAGGTATGTGTGTCATTTTTGATGCAAAAAAAAAAAAAGGTAAAAGTATCCCTGTAAAAGGCCATGAAGGCTAATAGGATTGTGAGATGTCAAGGATTCCACATTTCCTTTAGACAATTGGCTCACAGAAGACGGTAAGGTTGTCAGCCTTACAAGCCGGCCACCCTACCCCCAGGAAGATTCCTGGTACTCATTTCTGTAGAGCCTGAGTCAACTCAAGGGCCACAGTGCAGCTGGATGGATTATGTCAGTTGAAAAAAAAACCCTCATCTGAACTCAAATCTGTGACCTTCTGGCTTGTAGCATAGTGACTCAACCAATTATGCTACCACATGTCCCCTTTGGTGTCATTAACACATTCAAATAGCATTCCTTCATATTTTGTATGTATATGGAATATTTCATATCTTTTTCCCTTTCATATAAGTGTCATTTCCTCCCACAGTCCCAATTAAACCTTAATTACATTAACTCTCATGGAAATTTGGTCCTTGCTACAACTGGATTCAACATCAGTGGTCATTTTTAGGTCCTCATTATCCGTTTACAACAAGAACCCCCTGTATTTGAATTACAGCTCTTCTTGTTGGATTTGAGGTTTTCACAGCAGTTCCTGTGAAGATTACCGTCTTCTCAGATGTAACCCTGTGCAGTCTGGTAGAAGTTCAGCATTTTGGAGGAACATACTGTCTCCAACTTCAGGGTACGAGAGTAAGCCAAGCAACCAGCATCAAGGAAGCAGAACCAGGAATCAGTGCCAGCTGCTTGGCTTACGCCTTGACCTGGGAGATGGAAGCAATATATTCATCTGAAATGTTCAACTTCCACTGGACTACATGGCATCACAATCAAGAGAACAGTAACCTACAATTCAGGGCCACACCATAGCTCAAGCGGTTAGTCGCTGGCTTCCCACCGCGATGGCGTGGGTTCAATCCCAGGTCAGGTCAAGTGGGATTTGTGGTGGACAAAGTGGCACTGGGACAGGTTTTCTCTAGTACTTCGGTTTCCCCTGCCAATCTTCATTCCACCAATTGCTCCACAATCACACTCACCTGTCATCTGGGGCTGGTACAACAGGCCAGAAGTGGCCGCAGTACAAGGGACTTAGTCCCACCCCACTAGCAATAATAAAAAAAAACCCTACAATTCATATCTGTACTCATGTAGGGACAGGGATTACTTGAAAACAGACACATGTTTCAGAATTATTAATTTGAATATAAAATTACATTTTAAGAGAACCATACAGATTCTTACATTTGTCTGATTCTTAGAGAACACAGTTTTGGAATCAATGAAATACATTCGCCATCAGTGGATGGATGATGAGTCTGGTGCTGACCCCCCTCTGAACATTCATGGCCATATTGTCACTTGATCTTGACAGGAATCAATGCACACACAATATCATCTCCATTTTCATTTTTCAGTTCCCATTTAACTTGCAGATGCATCTGAAAAAAGGAAAAAAAAATGGAATAAGTTTTGGAGGGGGAGGGGGGGTGTTTTTTTGTGTGTGTGTGTGTGTGTGCGCGCGCGCGCGTGCGGGTGCGCGTGAGTATATGCGCATGGAAGTTCAGTCTCAAATTTACTATTAATACTGGCACACTGCTCTTTATGTTTCAACATTCTGAAACGCACTAAATTACAACGAAACCTACATAGTTGGACACAATTTTATGGAATCGTCAAAACTGGAATAATTGACACATGACTAGCCATCTTTAACTTGGCCACCCATCTATCTTCTTGCATTTCATACTGCGTGTAAATTCTATGTTGGTCGCACAGAGAATTAATTGCCATTTCGTAGTCTGCACAAATCAGAACTTCTCCAACCATTTCTTCCTTGTATGTAAGTGCCAAAAATTTCTTCTGTTCTTTCTTTCATATTGACAGACAATAAAATTCTTACAGCCTTTACAGCCAGTTGCAGTCAGCCACTCTTTTTATGATGACGTAGCAAAATTTGGAGTTTCTTTCAGACCTTTGGTCATTTTTCCTATTTTGCAATCAGCAGTTCTTAGTCACATGTCTCCGACGAAGGAACAAAGTTCAGCCACACATATGCTGCGGACATATCACACCTCTCTCTCTCCAAGAGTATGCACAGTGTCATGCCATAGAAAGTTGCACCGTGCCCCTCGTCTTCCTCTCCACTGAGTACTATTATATTATTATTATTATTACGAAGAGGAAGGGCACAGCGCAATCGTTACTGGCCCTATTGTTGGTTCCCACGCTCCCCTAGATGGAGATGGGGTATCCAA
>NW_019744119.1:265998-290101 GCF_002891405.2 Cryptotermes secundus
ATACCAAACTAAATCTAATAACGCGCGTCGCAAGCATTCAAGCAACGGCTTGCGACCGCGGGCAGTCCTTACTGGCCAGCCAGATAGCACCAAAAGGGAATTTAGAATAGCCCCAGCCGAAACCAATATTTTCCACAACAAACCTGCTGGCTAGTAACCGACCTTCCAAGTCAACTTGGTCTACACGACTGCCCTGTACAATTCTCCCCTTCACGAGAGGGTACAAGGGACCACATGACTGATGTCAGGATACTGCATAGTGGGGATGGAATCCATCAAGGGAAACATGATGACATCATACGTGAGCGAGCTAAACCTTAGAACGGCTCAAAGTTTAAGTACATTAACTAACAAAATCATGCAATAGGCTCAAAATGAAACAAGGTAAATGAGTTATACACTGAGCATAAAATGTGGAATTTTGGACTTGACAGAATAAGATATTAGTTATTAAACAACTGCTCAGGAGCCCAGTTTGACAAAGTCAGCAGCCAAAAATATCAACAAAAAACGTGAATATGTTCCTGAAGGCTAAGCAGAACCATAGCAGCAAAGTAGACAATAAACCTGTTGACATCCTCATTCTAAAACATTTCCAGAAGTGTCATGCAGTGGACACTGTGATTACTGAGCCAAGAGTCAAGCATCAAGCCACTATAGACACAGAAATGGGAAACTGTAACATTATCACTGATGTCAAATCCTACTGGGCAGCTGCCTGACTCATTCGGGATGTGCTTGGTTTGAATCTCACCTGGGGCACAGGCTATCCTGACTGAAGTTTTTTGTGGTTATTGCCAGTAATGTCGTGTCAATGCCAAATGTTACTATGATTAGGCCATGCCCATTCATAATTCAACTATCATCTTACCATCTGACAAGGTACACACTAGCTACTGGCACTAATTATCTTTCCGGACACAATCCTGAGTTAGTTGCATCCACCTCGCATCCTCAAAACCCATTTCCCAAAGTATTGCCATAATGTGATCGGAGGTTACCATCATTTTGGAAAAACCTGTTCCCTCCATCTTCATAGCAGAACTTTTGCTCTGAAGGTGGAGGGAGCAAATCCTTCTGAATCAACGTGACCACCCACACAGTGTCATGAGACTGCAATATAAATCATTATGTAGGATTTGAGGTTCCCGTAGCAGTGGTTTGGATACAAGGCCATGTAGTCTGTTGCTCTGCCTGCTACCTGTTTCATGCTGGTTTCTTGCTTTCTTTATTCTCTGACCCTGATGACTGAGGTGACAAGTTCCTCTGAAACACTGGCTGACTTTCAGTGGACTTCTTGTAAAATGGCATGGCCAAAAAATTATCAAATCTTATGCTTCCCAAAAGTCTGTCTTAGTAGTATCCTCCCATCTCTTCCTATATTTTTGAGGTGGCTGCTTTCCAAGAGACCTCCCCTTAAGAATTCTGAATGCATTTTTCTTTACCATCCAAGCTACATATCCAGACAACTACAAAGTCCTGAATTTCATTATCTTAATAATATTAGGCCACGGACTGTAAACTATATAGTTCCTTACTATAGGATTCTGACGATGGTGTATAATACACTGATATATTGGGTTTTTGGACTTTATCCATCGTCCTGGTTTTTAAGATAACAAATAAAAACACAGTGTTTCGGATCCAGTTTCCGAAACATCGTGTTTTTATTTGTTATCTTAAAAACCAGGACGATGGATAAAGTCCAAAAACCCAATATATCAGTGTATATAGTTCCTTGTTACGTAATATCATAAACTGCCCATCCTTGATATGTTCACATATTATCCTGAGCACCTTGTTTTTAGTGGAGCCAGGATAGCGTAGTCAGTATAGCAACTGGATACTGGCTGGAGTTCGAGTCCCGGTAAGGTCAAGAATTTTCTGTTTTCCAGGTTATCCAGACTGGCTCTGGGGTCCACCCAACCTCCTATCCAATGGGTACTGGGGGCTCCTTCCCCACAGGGAAAACAACCAGGGCGTGAAGCTGACCACTCACCTCCAGTTAGTGCCAGGGTCAAGAAAATGTGCATCTATACTTCCACTCCTCCACGAGCCTTCTTGGTGTAGTGCTTAATTAGCTAAGCACAGGAACAACTTTACATTTACCTTGTTTTCAGATACTTGCAATTTCTGTTTTCCCATTAAAGAAAGAGATTTCACAACCAGACAAAAATCAATACTTGCCCAAAATACAAACCATTACACTGTTCTGAATTTCTAATACTATATGAATACAAACTCTAAGTCATCATAGACTTTCTGCATAATTCAATGGGAAATGAATTTATAAGCGGACTACGGGCATGAACTTACTGTGGGGTATGACTGCAGGATTCTAAATGTGGCTGTATAATGGTATTTATTTCCAGGCTCCAGAGGGCACGTTAGACCACTTGACTGGCAAGCATTTGGATTCTGAACAGGCCATGGTATAGGTAGTCCCTGAATAATACCGTGTACCTCTGCCTTCACAGAGTTATCAGTAACATCTGAAAATATACACACCAGGATGACAAGAAAGTTAAATGCAACTCAAAACAAAAAACAAATTTGTTAACTGCTAAAGCATGGCTTTTATGAGGAGGTACCTAGCTTTGATCAGAACCAAATATCCTGAGGTTTTCAATGGTCCCTGGTTCTCAGATGCAAATGACAGAATACCTAAAAAGTGGCATAGCTACTTCTACATGAATAACAGTCTCACATCATTCAGCACCAAATAAGACGAAGCAAGTTGGCTCGGGCAGTAATGCTTCTGGCTTGTATTTCAGAGGCGACTGGTTTGAAATTCAGCTGAGACCGCAAGGAGCCCAAAGTCTTTCAAAGTTTTCCTCAGGCCCTGCAAGTGAATGCTGGGATAGTGCCTTTAAATAGGCCATGATCACTTCCTTTGACATTCTTTCGAATTCATCACTCACTAATTATCCTATAATTTGACAATATAAGGCACCACTACATCATAAATAACAAATAACTTAAACTGTAAGATTTGAGGCTTTCACAGCAGTGACTATGAAGAAAGCAGTCTTCTGGGATGTGGCACCGTGTAGATGTGGTGTTAACCGACACGGTGCCAAATCCCAGAAGACTGCTTTCTTCAACTTAAACTGTGTTGCTGAATAACATAATCGAACTTTAGAAATCTGTATACAAAATTTGATAACATCAAAAAAAATATTGGGAACTGTTGCTAACAATTAATAGTCAACTGACGAACCCTGAGAGCCACACACTGACCCTGGGGTCAACTCATCCTCTAACAGAATTGAATACCAGAAATCTTCCTGCAGTGGGAGGGGTAAAGGGCGGCCAGTGCATAAGGCTGACAACCTCACCACTGTCTGTGAGCTGATTGTCTAAAAAAAGTTTCACAGCCCTACAAGCATTCATGGCCTGTTACAGGGATAGCTCTTTGCCTTTGTTTTCAACAAATCCAGAATGTTTGTAGATGGTGTACATGTAATCGATACTGCACTCATACAATTTATCCAGGTTTTATTTTTGTTCAACAACTGTCCCTTGGAAAATCAAATACACGAGATATTATTACTACATATATTACCAACATACTACAGTCACTTTCCTTACTTGTAGTAAATAAAATATCCAAGGTAACATTTGATTTCTTTCTCAGAATACAAACAGGATCCGTCCCTTTACACGATGATATGGCAACATTTGTAAAGCTTCCTACTTTGGATCCTGAAAAAAAAAATGTGACTACATTGGCAACACAAATTCAAATTTCTTCGTAAAAGGAGCACTGGAAGATTTTAAAGATTTTTACATTTTCTATGACCTCTTGAACAAATATATCGTAATCTCTTACCACAGTCTTCAATAGGAACAGAGAATGCGTTCGGAAAAACAAATGCCCACATTACTGCAAAGAACAACACATGCTCCATTGTATGTGATTTCATGTATCCAGCAACAAATTGTACGTTAACAGTAAACTGTCGCAGCTAGCCTGTCTCGTGCCAATGTACCAAATATACCTCTCGATGGTAATTCACACCTACTGAACTTCTATAGCGTTCTATAGTACAGTCAACTTCCCTACAGCCTGCTACAGACATTCTTCTACTGTTCTGCAAACTTTTCTCCGATTACGCACTTCATTCTCTCATTGATCATAAGAGCCCTCGAAATCGGTCGCTGTTTATGACAAACTGTCAACGCCGTCAACAGATGGGAAGAAATCACGGATTACTAAATAAGTTTGGGACGCTATATACGTAATGCCAGAAATTATCACCAGAGGGAAATAATTTTGTTACACGAAGCGACACGAAGACGTTTGCATGCAACACTTACAGGAAGCGACAGGAAGGTTGGTTGGTGGAGGTCGTTGAGGTCGCGAGAGAGAGCAGTGACGTGTTTTAGTGTTGGCTAATAGAAGACAGGACTTGAAATATAGTACGTGGACGTACGTATCGGTAAGTTTCTATCTTAGTATATACAAAAAATGAGAGTAGAGCTAGCAATGAAATAGTTGAATTTGTATATTATTCGTCGTGGAAGAAAATACTGATCTGCATGGCTGTTTATTTTTAAACATAACCTTTAGAGATCATAATAACCATTTCCCGAACATTAGATGAAAATAAAATTACCAGATTTTCTGGAGGGCAATAGTTCGAAATTTAATTGTCTGTCTGCGATGTGACAGTTTTAGCTTTCACTTGTGCTACGTAAATGTAAATGACATTCGTTAGTGTGCCAAACGTGAGTTCCGTACACCATGGGCTGATTGTAGGTAATCTGTGGAAAATGATGCTGTCGGGCTCAGTTAAATCTAACAAGATACTGTGGTATGGCGGCTGAAAGCTGGAATAGCGGATTGAGAATAGGTTACTAGGCAACGGTTACACATCAACAATGGAACTATTGGAAGCGGTGTTTTCTGTGCGGGGCCGCCCCAAGGTTATATAATGAACGTAGCAACGACTTGGCATGTGCTCTACTGATTTGTAAAGTGTGTAAGTTAGTCGGAATGTTATAAGCCTTTGTTGTTACTATTGTAAGTGTTCAGTAAATCCAATTACCAATCCAAACCCATGTCTAGTCACTAACATGTGACAATACAGACCTAAAAACTTGAATATTTTATATACCCTAGCTTTTATGTTCATAAGCCACATTTTTAGTCATTCTTGTTTCAGTTATACAGTTGACAGCGTATTGGATTCGTCATGGATCAGGTGACAAAATTTGTTGAACCAGGGCGGCAGTTTGCCAAGGACTCCATTCGATTATTGAAGAGGTGCACGAAGCCTGATAGAAAAGGTAATGATCATGTTGCAGTTTTTTAAGTTATTGCTCAGCTAATTTGCTGCCATAGTAGGTTTAGTGTACAAGGAATGACCATAGAGTAACATGACATGTCTTTCTTGAGTCATCTCGGATTCTGGTCCTATCAGTATAAATTTCATGTATATTTGGTTCAGAATCTATATGGCATATTATTTTACCGTTTGTCTTTAAGTCTTACAGCTTGTAATATTGATCATGGATTTGCAATGAAACATCTATAGATGATAAACATTTCATATATTAATGTGCATTTCAACCATGACAGGACAGTGTACATTGACGGATCCATGGACCATGTTCCCTGCCATGTCAGTGCACATTTTCCTTAGCCGGAAGGTCGCAGGTTCAAGTCCCGATGAGGTCATTGAATTTTTTCTCAATTGACCTAATCCTTCCAGCTGCCCTATGGCCCTGGGGTCCTTTCAGCCTTTATCAGAAATGAGTACCAGGAATTAATTAAATAATTTTCCTTGGGAGTAAAGCGCGGCCGGCGCATAAGGCTCACAACCTTACCGCCATCTTTTGAGCCGACTGTCTAGATAATGTGGGACCCTCAACGTCTCACAACCCTATGGGCCTTCATGGCCTGGTACAGGGATAGCTTTACTTTACTTTACTTTACTTTACTTTACTGTGTTCAAGAGCCCATCCAGAAACTGAGTTTCTTGTCCACAATTGAATTGGCAGGACTTTGGAACAGAATCAGGGATATGATGAAATGTGCAGGTGGTAGTTTCCTGAGGCAGCAATTCTGATTTGTTACTTTTGGGACCCGTGGAGGGCTCTTGTGAACACGGTAATGAACCTTCAGGTTCCATAAAATGCTGGGAAATTCTCGAGTAGCTGCAGAATTGGCGGCTCCTCAAGAAGGGCTCAGCTCCGTGAGTAAGTAAGTAAGTTCCCAAATAAAGCACAATAGACCACTGTAGGTCATGGTGCAAGGGCCAAGGAGGCCTACCCATCATACATACAATTTCCCAAATATCTTAAATTTGCCGTGATGATGATGATGATGATGATGATGAAACATCTTGTTTTGAATAGAAAAAATCAGACAATGTTTACTTGTACAGGCTTTACTACAGGTTTTCTTTAAACACATTTTAATCAGCCTATCCAGTTTCACGAGTACTCTGAACTCTGAAAATATTGTACAGTGGATAGCTGATGTACCATCTCATTGTATTCTCACCTTTTCTCCAATATCTGACAAATGCAAAAGTCTAATGAGTAGTTCATCTCTTACACTGTCTGCATATGGACTTGACCTTCAGAGCGGATGTTGGATACAATTTTATATGAAGTTGATTACAGTGATATGGCTCGGTAACTGTAGTCGATTTCATCGTCATTTTGTACTTACTGTCTTTCCACTCCTCAGGGTCTTCCTTATTCCAAAATAATTAATGATTTTATGGATCTCAGAACATAATGTTCACCTCCTGCAAGAATCTGATCAGTACCTGGCCATTTATGCCTATTCAACTTTGCAGTAGCAATTTCAATCTCAGAAGGACTAAGCTCAGGTACTAATGGCTCAGCTATATGTATTTCCATCTGCCTAACATAACCCTAAACACATCAGTAGTAATCCTTGCACTTCTTCAAAATACTGTGGGACTCAGTAAGACCACTGTTCTCATCCTTTACCAAATTATTTCTAGGCTGGTAACCCTTCTTAAATGCATTTATTTCTCTATCTAGTATAAGTCTGTAATGTTCTTGTTCTTACTGTGTGTTGCCAGTTCATTAATTTTGCCTTCTGTGTATTTCCTCCTTTTTTGCTTGTGAATTGCCCATTAACTTCAAGTCTGACATTGTTCTGATTATCCCCATTTGCTATAACCACTGCATTGTGGCTAGTTTCCTGTGATCCAATAGATTTGAACATCCTTTGTCGAACCATGGCTTATGCTGCTTCAGTTCATAATATCATAAATGCTCTTTGACTAAACTTCGATATTCTGTCTGATAGTTTTCCAAGCTCTGTTCATATTGACATCATCATCATCTGAGTTTTCCAAAGCTGTGAATCTGTTTGAGATTTTAATCTGATACTGCCTACATCATTTAGTTTTTGAGATTGAATCTCGCCATATAAAATTTTTGCATTGCTTATTTAATTAGTGCCAGTCTCCCAAACTTTTGCCCCCACCAGACAGTGGTCAGTATCACAATCCTCTCCCCTGAAAAATCAGACATCATGCACACATGAATGCCGTCTCCTGTGTATCAAAATATGGTCCGTCAGATTTTGTTTCATTCAGTTTGGAGATTCTCAAGTAAATTTAAGAATGTTACAATTTGGGAACATTGTACTCAGATATTTGAAGGTGGCCAAAAGTTTACTACCTACTACTACTACTACTACTACTACTACTACTACTACTACTACTACTACTACTACTACTACTACTCCATTATCATTTCATGTAAACTCTGTTCTCTGTTCTCCTCCTACTTTGGCATAGAAATACCCTTTATATCATCTACTGCACCGATAAACTGTTTCTCTTTACTTTCCATGTGTTGAGCACATGACACATCGCTTGTGTGGCTTAGCCTTGTTTCCTGTGGTGGGAATTTTCTATAGGAAGTGATAATCAGTCAGTCTGTTTGGAGGCAGTTTGGTTGAAGAACTTTCTTATACAGGGTAAGGGATGGTAGACCTGTGTTTCTCTGTGAAACCTTGGTTAGAAGAAGCCTGAATTTAAGAAAGTCTGTTCTCTTATTGTTTGGCTTGGACTGGTATATTATCATGGAATTATGGATGACTACACTGAATAACATCATGAATAATTTCGTGTACCACTTAGAACCTACCTTTTGCTCAGGCAAATGAAGATGTAGCATCTGATCTCTGAAATGAATTGCTATTATGTTCCAACTGTATTCATGTACTGCTACAGGTTTTGTCTCTTTCTTACTTGCTTTATTTACTTTGGAGTGCGTATCATCTTTGTGGTAAATTGAGATCATAATAACTTTGCTTATCCTGCCAGATGTGTACTCTTACACGTCCTGGATGCTGATCATAGTGCACTGCATTTATCAGTCTTTTATCCTTTATGTAGGGGGTGACATTTTTCCTGTTGGTGGGTAAAGCGCCTACACAAACTGTGTTGTTGGATTCCAAGAATTGGGCCAACTCTGGATAGTTAAAAAATAATGTTCAGCGAGACAATGTGGCCATGATCAGGATGATTCACCAGCCTGATAATTATTGATGTTTTGTTTGTGTCTACATTCACTTTCTGATTCGTTGAGTTCATGCCATGTCTCGTATAAATAAGGACACACCTAGCATAGCCCATTTTAGATTCACAGAGTTTTAATGACTATGAAGAAAGCAGTCTTCTGGGATTTGGCACTGTGTATATGTGGTATTAACCGACGTTTCGGGGGAACGTATCACCTCCATCTTCAGGGTAGAAAAAAAATATAAGAAATCTGCAAGCGAAGAGACCGTGAGAACCAGTAAAAGCAGACTGCGTGGAAATATACACAGCTATGTGAGAGCAGAGAAGGACGGGGGGGAAGGGCAAGTATACAAGTGAAAACAGTAGTGTAGGAGGGGGGGAAGGGAGCTGGGACAAGCATGGTTTTTGTGTAGGGGAGAGAAAGGCAAGGTTAAAGGCTGGGCACTAACCCATAAGCTGAGGGGGGGGGTTGTTATGTTGGTTGGTCATGGCCTGTGTGGCCTTCTGGATCTGGCGTCATATCCCGGTGGGGGTTTTTAAGAGAACAGATGAGAGGTTTCCAAGACTTGCTGAGATAATAGCCACCCCCCCTCTGTTCATATTTTCTGAATGCAGTTCAATCTCAATTGCCTCCCCAATGATGCGATTCATATAGCGGGTCTTGGTGGCGAGGATGGAGGTATTCTGAAGCTGAAATGACTAGTTGGTTTCATTTACTATACCTCTGGCCCAGCTCTGTCAAAATTTTTTTCAAATATGTCCACTATATCCAGATTAGATATGCAAACTGTGGACTGTGGATACCGCAAAATATTTCCCGTGCTGCAGATAACGTGCTGATACCTTGCCATCTGAACTTCATTGATACCCCTCCAACCCTTACACCTTCATTTGCAATGTTGCTGTCAGTAATTGTTTGTTCCTGGAGTCACTGATTGGTTGTAATCATCATCAAAGTCATCGTCATCACCCAAACTGCATTACCCTATATCATCATCATCATCATCGTCCAAAGCTTAATAACTTCATGAATTCTGTGCTCTGTAAACACATGGCTATAGTCCATTCGCGGAGACGAGAGAGTCCTCATAAACAAATGCACGCGGTATATCCTTCGCTCTTTGAATGAAATCATGCAGCGATCACGTGATGGGTGTACCATTGCAGGGGCGTCCAAAGTTCACTCTTCAGTCTGAATGCAGGTTAACGTGCGTCTGAATGCAGGTTAACGTGCGTCCGAATGCAGTGGGTACACTGAGTAACTGCCCGCTTTGTCCACGCCTTGCTGTCAGCTGTGGCGACGCGGGGCTTGCTTTGTTTACTCTGTCTCGTCTCGGCGAATGGATTGTAGTTGAATGCCCAGCCATGATGACTGTAATGTTAGGAGTCTGAGTGGTCAGCTACACGTAACTAGGGCCATTGCTACATAAACAGAGTTTATTTATTTCATCGTAGTTTGATGCAAACTCCATCTCAATAGAATGGTTTGTTCCTCAGCTAGAGGGCAGAGGAGTCAGGCTTGCAGCCCCTCACTCTCTTCAGAATATGTTTAAACATGGGATAACTTTACCTTCTGCTTATTTTTCTTTCAGAATTCCATAAAATTGCAGTCGCCACTGCAATTGGGTTTGCAATAATGGGATTCATTGGTTTCTTTGTGAAGCTGATCCACATTCCCATCAACAACATCATTGTGTAAGTATCATCTGCTGCTGTTGCAGCTCTGTGATGGCTTTGCTTTGTGCTTATTTTCACTGCAACTGATATTATTATGTTCTGGTCTCTTGCAGGGGTTCATAAGTGGCAGCTAACATCATACATCTCTTTTTCATCATCTACTTTTATATTAATATTGTTATTACTTTTAAAACTGAAATAAATTTATTTTTTATTGTTAAATTTTGGAAATATGACATGTAGATCTTCTGGCTAACATTAATACTAAACTGTGAAGAATAAATGAATGAAGAATTGATGCTGTTAGTAATGAAATTATTTTATTGCAACAAGGCACATAAACAGAAGTATGCAGTCTACACAACAATATTCTGTATTTAAGTCGAAGTAGACACTATCATATCAACATTTTATGTTTTTAGTATTTTAAAATTTTAATCAAAAGACTCAATTTATGCATTTAAAAACACTCAAGTGCGCAATAAAGATCCTTATTGAAGAATTAGGTGCAAATTGTTAGATGCAATTCATTTCATTTCATTTTTATTAACATCCATGGATCATTATACATGATATAGGACAAGTCAGATATTTTCTATATACAATACTTGATCATAGTTGATAGTAAATTAAATAATAAAATAATAATAATGATAACACTAGTGTATTAATTTTAATTCATACATAACACATCTTAATACACTAATCCCACTGTCCCGGCACAAGACACATTGCAAATATTGATCTCCCTCAAGCAACCCATGCAAATATTTCACTGTCACATAGTGACCTAATTCATGGAATAAAATACAAAGCTAAATAGTAGACATTCCCATGATTTGCACTAATATTCAGCAGTCTATAAATTAATTATTCCTCCTGTCTGGTGATGCGTATTTAACTTTATTTCTTCTTGCAGCAATTCAAGAACTTTTTGCATAGATTTAAGTTCAGTTGGAGTTTTTTCTAATTCTGTTTTAAGTTTAACACAACAACTACACGTAACTTCACTCCATTCACTATTATTAGTAGCTAAAACTGTAGCGCTATTAGCACTACCTGGTATATGATCTGCCATGTTAATCAGCAACTGAGTCTGATATCATTGTATGCCTGTTGATGACCCAGTGTAAGGGTCAAAACATGTAGTGCCAATAAAAGCAAATGTTGATACGATAGTGTCTGCTTTGTTTTAAATACAGAATATTGTTGTGTAGACTGCATACTTTTGTATATGTACCTTGTTTATAACACACAACAGGATGCATACAATTAAGATTTGATTGCAAGGCAGAAGCAGTGTAGCACTCCAGTGACTAGATTCCAGTCTAAAATGCTCACCCATCTATGAGAGGTATTTGCAGCATAACTCACTCACTCCATGGCTGCACCATAGCTCAAGCGGTTAGTTGCTGGCTTCCCACCGCGGTGGCCCGGGTTCGATCCCGGGTCTGGTCAAGTGGAATTTGTGATGGACAAAGTGGCGCTGGGGCAGGGTTTTCTCCGAGTACTTCAGTTTCCCCTGCCAATCTTCATTCCACCAAATTTTCCATCATCATAATCACCCAGGGCAGCTACAATAGGCCCATGAGTGGCCGCCGTGCCGAGTGGACCCAGCTACCCCCCACTAAGCGATTAACTCACTCCATGGAGCAGACATTAATAGTCACCCCACTATACAGAGGCCAAGAAAGGATGTGTAGTGAATCGACCTTCAGTTCTCCGTCAAGTTGTTATATATCCCACTTCAGTCTAATCATTCCATTCACATGAATGGTAGCATAGGTAGCCATGTGATAACATTCAGTAGTGACAGACTTTTGGGCTTGTTGATGCAGGCCTCAGGGACACAATATTAGCCAGACGAGGAAGCACGAAACGAACTCTCATCCCCACTATCCATGGCACTTCTTGTATGACCTCAATATAGCTGAGAAACTGCCTGCCTGTTACACATTCTGAAAGTATCTGCCTCAGCATTCACAAGAGCCCACTGTTAGATGCTGTTATGAGCCAATTCATGTCCTGTTTTATCTTCCCATCTATGCCCAGGTCTCCTTTAGGCTTTGAGATAAATTTTGTGTGTATTTCTTATTTTTTCTGAGAAGTAGTGGTTCTGGAACAGGGTCCACTCAGCCTCATGATGATAATTGGGGAACTACTTCAAGGAAATAGCAGCTCCAGTCTAGAATACTGAGATTAACGGCCATGGAGATTCATTGCACTGCCCATGCAACACCCTCCATCCACAAAAGTTGGCACTAAACTTCGCCAACAAGCGGTGGTCGCTCGGTCAGTATAGTTCGCTTGCAGACTAAAATCACGGATTTTTTTTTTCTTCTTATTTCACCCATGGATGTTGTATGCTGCACCCATCTCACCCTTCTTGATTTGATCACCGTAATACAATTTGGTGAAGAGTACAGCTCATTAAGCCCTTTATTGTTACAATTTTCTTCAGCCTCCTGGTACTGCATTTCACTTCAGAATATTCTTCTCAGCCCTCTGTTCTCTAGCACTTGTGGTCTATCAGTGTTCTTCCCTTTGGGTGAGTTTCACATCGATACAGAACATCTTTACATTTTTAAGTAGATAGGGAGACACAAGATTCTGAATGGAATATTTGAAGATATTCCCAAGGGATAATCTGTTATTAATGTTTCTGTCACTGTACAAGAGGTGTTCAGTAAGTAATATCCAAGGGTGTGTTACCCTCAGATTTATTTCTTCAGCATAGACATCAAAGAGAACAATGGACCAATCTTATAATTTTCCACCTAATTACAAGAGTGAGTGAGACATTTGTTGCAATGATAACCACCTGTTCAGTTCCCAGTGGGTCACTGTTCACACCCTTAAGGTGCAGGGTCTGAGCTATTTGGTGTTTGATCCAGACATTCCCAATAAAACTGCTCCCGGAGTTTTGTGGCATGGGTTGCGTGGAAGCTGGCATTGTCATGGAAAAGGACTACTCTTTCTGTGAGCAAGTGAGGATGTTTTCTCTGGATGGCTTCCTGCAGGTGCTGCAGTTTTTTGCAGAAATGGTAAACATTCAGTGTTGCCCTGTGGTCCAGGAGCATACCCTTTTTGCCCAAAAATGTCACCGAGAACACTTTCCACATAGAACTTTTTCATGAGAATGTGATCTAATACTGTTCTGTTGACAGTGCTGTTGAAATCAATGTAAAGTGATGAGCCCATGTTTCATCTCTGGTAATGATGTGCCCAAGGAATTCTGAGCAAGGAAATTCCCTTGCTTGGTGACAAAGATATTGCTCTCTTCCCACCCACCTCCATACATCCATTGTCACAGTGCAATTCCTGAAGCAAATTCACTTCTCAGACCACTGAAGAAGCTTTTCATTTACAGCATTCATGTTATGACAGTCTGCTTTTGCTCCTGATTAGATTACAGAAAGAATAATTCAGAACATAGCTATTTTCATATCATGCATTAACAGTAATCACCCTTTTTACCTTTGGACATTGGCACGTGACAGCCATATCCTGGGCCTTGCATTTTCTTTGCTGTGCAATGAATGTGGGTGTTAAAAAAGTAAAGGTATCCCCGTAACAGGCCGTGCAGGCCCATAGGGTTGTGAGATGTTGAGGTTCCCACATTTTCTAGATAATTGGCTCATAGATGGCGGCAAAGTTGTCAGCCCTACACGCCGGCCGCCCTTTACCCCCAAGAATATTCCTGGAACTCATTTCTGTTAGAGGCTGAGTCGACCCCAGGACCATAGTGCAGCTGGAAGGATTAGGTCAATTGAAAATATCCAATGACCTCATTGGGACTTGAACCCGTGACCTTCCGGCTTGTAGCATAGTGCCACAACCAACTGCGCTAACGCGTGCCCTGAATGTGGGTGTTGCCCATGTGAATTGTTTTTCTTTTCTGTCACAGTATTTCTTAGAATGTTTAGCATTTTCTTGAAGCTTTCTGATGTTCAGTTTTCTTCTGAGTAAAACCTAAACTTTTAACCATTCTCCACAGAACCAACATCCCTGCTTGAAAATATACTTCCTCATATAAAATTTACAGCAGGGAATTAGGGTAGGATGCTTACCTTCTGTAATGTGGAATGCAGTTAATGTTCTTTTTACACACATTTATCAGACTGGTCAGTTTAAATTTTAGAATTTGCTATGACTCATTTCTAATGGGGTGCTGTGAATGGTTTTCTTAACTTGTATCACATTTTTTCTTCTTGATGAACTTCCAAATCATGGTATTAAAAATGCTCAGCTTCAGAAGATCTGGCATTTAATTCTTGACACAGTCTTGGTTTTGCACTTCCTTTACTCTGAGGGCTGTAATAAAGTTAGAGGCCAGGACAGTGCCCCCATGCACTTTTCAGCTACTGACAGCAGTGGCAGTGCATAAGCATGTCTAGGTGCAGTTGTGTATGTGTGCTTCACCCCTCCCCCAAATTAACATACAGAATATATCCCTGTACAACCTTTAACAGATTGTGTTTGTATAAAAGCAGAATATGAGATTGTTCGCTATGTTATTAAAATTTGCTTGCTTATGCCATGTAAAATGTGAGGAGTGAAGAGAAGAAGGTTGAACATAACCACACTTTGGTTATGAAAGTGTCATCAAGCTCTGCCAAAACTAGGTCACCTTACTTCTTGGTGCTTGTAACAGTTACCACGTAGTTGCATGATAACAATTGCTGATGTTCTGTGAAATTCATACAATTTAGTGATTCCATGGGTAAGAGATTCGTTGTAAATAAATATTCTGTATTACAAAAAAAAAACATGTGCACAATATTATTTTCATGAAAGTACCTGAAAGGTGAAATTTAAAAGTATATTTGTTAAAGATTCTACATATAAAATAAATACAAGAACTTGTATGTTGTCCAAGTTTTTAACTTCTGGTTGAGCCAGAGACATTTTTAAGTGTGCATTATATAAGCTGGGTATCACTGAATTCTGCATTGAGTGTAATGCTGTCATTAACAACAAGAACCACCTCATGTGATGATCCATTGCCACATCTAGTTGCATGCCAGAGAACCACAGAAATATTTGTTACATTACACCCCTGTTTGTACGTTTTGTTGTATGTGTGAACCAGGATTAAACTTGCAGTTCCAGAACAGAAATTAGCTTTGGTCTATTTTCAGTCATATTATTATTTTAGCCTTGAGGGATTGACATGTATGCACTTGCCAGGGGAACCCCGCTGTTACTTTGTTCCTTTTTTCTTTTTTTGGTAGTGGGGCGGGACTAAGTCCCTTGTTCTGCGGCCACTTCTGGCCTATTGTACCAGCCCCAGCTGATAGGTGAGGGTGATTGTGGAGCAATTGGTGGAATGAATATTGGCAGGGGAATCTGAAGTACTCTGAGAAAACCTGCCCCAGCGCCACTTTGTCCACCACAAATCCCACTTTACCAGATTCAAGATCGAAACTGGGCCGCCACAGTGGGAAACCAGCGACTAACTGCTTGAGCAGCCATACTTTGTCCATAGAGAGACATAAAGAAACAAAGAGGCAGTACAGACTGATTGGTCATAGAGTCAGCTACAAAGAATACATACATCTGAGGTTTGTGTTAACCTTGAATGATAGATAGTAGTAGGCAGTCATGATTATTTCAAACCTCTCATATGCTGAAACTGTGAGATACCTCAGCTTACATAGCCAGTTTCGAGGCCAGGAATTTTGCAGGATCAGCCAACAGTGGCCTGGCGTTGAGTACAGTGCGTACAGGCAGACGTGTAAATGTCAGGACAGCCAACAGTGGCCTGGCATTGAGTACAGTGCATACAGGCAGATGTGTAATTGTCAGGACAGCCAACAGTGGCCTGGCATTGAGTACAGTATGTACAGGCAGACGTGTAATTGTCAGGACAGCCAACAGTGGCCTGGCGTTGAGTACAGTGCGTACAGGCAGACGTGTAATTGTCAGGACAGCCAACAGTGGCCTGGCATTGACTACAGTGCATACAGGCAGACATGTAATTGTCAGGACAGCCAACAGTGGCTTGGCATTGAGTACAGTGCATACAGGCAGACTTGTAATTGTCAGAACAACCAACAGTGGTATTCAGACTAATCACTTTGTGTATAAAGTAATAAGTATCAAAATGTATTCATCGGTTGGTCATTTATTTATTTCACTATGCTGAACCATTTGTTTGTGTTATTCACCATCACATTCCAAAGGTCCTGCTTTTGTTCTTCAGTCAAGAAACCAGCTGTTTGATAGGTTTCTATAGTTTTACCCAGCCATTCGAAGCAAATAACTGTATACTACTTCAAAGTAGATCACAGTTTTTTTCCTTATACATTCATTTTAAAGTTTCTTTCACCATCATGCTCTCATGTCCTGTTTCACACTCTGTATCTGATACAATTGATAAAGTTCTGCTAACTAAAGAAAATATATACTGCCAGATAAGATACACTGTCATAACTCTGAAGAAGAAGTCAGTGGCTATTGAGGAAGAACCATCAGGACAGTCTGTTCCTGGCTAGGATTTGAATTGGGAGTTTCTGGCTATTTACTAGTCCAAGTTTGAAAAGTCCCCTTTCAAGTGACAGTATTCTGTAAGCAATATATCACATGTCTCAGCTGATTACCGATTCCTTTTCATCTGTGAAAGTTCCATAGTTCTTTTACCAAAGAGTTCCCAAAGGAAGCCTTACATGTGCTTCCAGGGAGCTGCCAAGCGGGACACCTGGCAGTGGATGAACAGAGACCACCAAGAAGACAGGAAGTCTACACCTGGAAGCCTTCCAGGTGTAGACCACGTTCTACAAGACCTGTTCATCTCATCCTCCTTGACTTTATCATTCTAATTATACTTGGCAAAGGGTACAAGTTATGAAGCTCTTCATTATGCAGCTTTCTCCAGCTGATAAAGCTTACATTATCTGAACATGAAATTAACAACACAGGGTCTGTAAGACTGCAAATCTATACATTAGGATAGTCTCCTCCTCCTCCTCCTCCTTGTCCTTCTTCTATTCCTGTTGCTCCCACTAGGAGTGCAGGGCATCTGTCAAAGCTTCATTTCACTTCAGTTTCTTAGACAGTCAGCAGGACTCCTTGGATGGGGGATCAGCCTGTCGCAAGGCCGCTACCTAACACCAACACAGAATTAACAGACATCCATGCCTTGAGTGGGATTCGAACCCATGATCCCAATGTCTGAGTGGGTGAAGACACTTCATGTCTTGGACTGCGCAGCCACTGTGATTGGCGCATTAGGATAGTTCGATTAGAGTATTCTGCCCAGAACTCCTTCTTTAGCATAATTCTTGCTGTTATCCATTGCTTCTGTCTTGCATCCCTTCAGTTCCTGCATGTTCCAGCGCCCTTATCATTTGTCACCTGTTATGTCTAGTCAGTTTCATTAGGGACTGATGGAAATACCAGACCAGTTTAGAATTATCTGGTAGCTGTCAAGTACTTTAATTGTGGTGTGACTGTATGATAGATGTCCTTAGTTTTATAGCCTTTGTGTATACCTTGTGTTTTGTGTCCCATAAAGGCATATACTGTATTTCCTCGATTCTAAGACTCACTTTTTTCAAATTTTAAAATTTCAATAGACAAACATCTGTTTCTATGCAACGGTTGAGATATTATTGGACTATAACAATTGAAACAGTCTTTTCTGTGTGGTTAGTGCTGATATGTCATAAGCAGGACAGTTTGAAGCAACAAGTTAAGCCGTGTGGAGGCGGGGTCGAATACCTCCACCGTCACCCTGTGAGTTGTAGGAGGTGACAAAAAAGGAAGTCTCAAATCTGAGACAGTAAATATGATCGTGAGTCCTAAGGAACTCGGACCCGAGAAAGACTGAGCTGGCAAGGCCAGCAGCATATACAAAAGACAGACCCATCCTCTCATCAGACAGGATGCCCCACAAAAACAAAACTGTCACTGTCAAAGAGTAATAAATATCTGGTCATGAGCCCTAGATGGGGCTCGACATCAATACTTACTGACTGACTGACCATCAGTCGCAATATGACTTTGACTTGCAACAAGTTAGTTGTTGGTGAGAGTTGTCAGCAGTTCAGATGAGTGAAGTGACATGAAGTAGCTGGTTGGTGAGTGAGAGAGTTCAGTTGGAAGTCAGCCTGTGAAGAGAAGACCAGAAGGTTGGTGTGAAATGGCCCCCAGCCTGGGACCCAGTTAGTTGAGTTGTCAGTTGACAAGCATTCTACACAGGTGGCTGTGAGGCTGTGGCCCGAGGGCTTGAGCAGGAGAAGCTGAGGAATCTACACTGTGTTAAATATGTTGCCAGGAAACAGCCAGTAGGGACTGTAATAGACTTAGAACCTTAGTCTGCATGTATAAGTGATCTGTGACGTGTAGTTCCAAGTGGTGTATATACGTGGTATATAAGTGGTCAATAAATCCAATGCACACCCCATCTATAGTCACACACCACTAAAACGTGACAATATAGATGTCCTCATTTTTATAGCCTTTGTGTATACTCTGTGTTTCACACCCCATAATGGCATATACTGTCTGTCCTCGAGTCTAAGCCCGACTTCTTTTCACATTTTAAAATTTTGGAAATCGGGTGCATCTTACATTTCATTGTGTCTGAGAACTGATGTCAAAAAATTATATTGTATGACTAAAGCGCTAGAAGAATCTTCATGCCCATAACACTAAAAATGGGACAGTAAACACAAAGGTAGCAATAATGGTGATTCTGAAAGTATTTATAAATACTTTTGTTGTTAAAATATGTCATTACATATGACAGTGTATTGAGCATCTGATGGTGAGTTGGAGTCTGAAAATACTAAGTACTTGCAGTGTTAGCTATTGCCCTGTGATGGAGAGAGATCAGTTAGGAGAGTTAGGAGAGAGTCAGAGAGAGTTAGGAGTGTGTATCATTGGCATTGTTGAAAATTCAGTAATCATTTCAGTTTGCTGATGGATACATTTAGTGCTACGCATAGGTGTACTTTCATTTTTACATTAAATTTGAAACCTGAAATGCCATAGGTAATTTCCAATTTACAGTGTCATCAAAACTGTTCCATTGTGACTTGGCATTAAAATGAAGTCATTACATACACAGAAAAGCACAGGAATAGAGCTGCAGGACTTGCAATTCCTGTAACTGAAGTAAACGTTCGCCATTAGAGAAATGGCCTTGCTTCCTGTGTAAGGCATCCATCAAGGCTTCACGGGGCCAGAGAAAGGAAGACATCCTGATGATGTGGATGCTGCAGCCCTTTATTTCATCAAACAGACGTAGGCAAGGAGGATGCCTGTCACATGGCAGGCTGTGCAACTAAAACCAACAAATACTGCCAAATGATTTGGAAGAACAAGTCTTAAAGCTGGGTGAGGTTGGTACTTTTCAACAGAAGCGGCTGAAGTTTCAGCAATACATCAGTGAATTATGGAAGAAACAGAACTGTACATTTAAGCATATAGGAAATGCAGGTGAGAAAGCACTGTATTTTGATATGTCTCAAAATGATGTTAAAGGTGCCAAAAGAATAGAAACACCGTTTATGAAAAGCAGTATGTAACAGTGATACTGTGCATAATTGCTGATGGCCATAAATTACCACCACATATACCTAATCACAAAACAATACCTAGGAATTTGATTCTCCCTAAAGACATTATTGTGCAAAAGAAATGGATGACATCCGATCTGATTGATGATTGGGTGCTAAACCCCTTGGAGAGACACCATAGAGTCCTACATAACCCACTAAGTATGTTAGTCCTTGGTGCCTTTGTGGACACTTATGTGAAAAACCAAATGTTACATGTGAGGATGAATTGTGCGACTTGGTTATGATTCCTGGTGGCATGATCACCAGCTTCAGCCACATGATGTTTCAGCTAATAAACAATTTAAATATTATTTGAAGAAGGAATATGAGGCTTGGCTGCTATCTGAAAACTTTTTAGTAACACCATCTGGTAAGAGCAAGGGGGCATCTGCTTCAAACTTCATGGGTGTCTGGAAAAGGATTGTAGGAAGAACACTGGAACATTCAAGAAATGCTGCATTAGAGGTACAGCTTATGGCACAGAATATGATATCTTATGGGACAATTCTGATCTTGATAACCCTAATTTGAAAAGTGATGTAGAAGAAACTATAAACTCGAAGTGCGAGACTGAATGCACAACTGAAGAAGACAGTAATGAAATCACCTTGCTGTCTGTCTGTGTATCCCCCCTAATTCCTGAAAACTGGAATAGTTTCCCAGTTCTGTTCAGCTGAAACTTGCATTCGGGAACACTAAATGGTCTGTTGTATACAGATCTTGGTATCATTTCTTCAACCCCTATCTGTAGAATGGGTTCTGAATTCCAAGACATGAGTATTCTAGTACCGTCTGGATTTGGGCCCTCTCTGTTTGTTGTAACTGAGTCTGCAAATTCCCACCCAGGCCTGAGCGTCCATCTTAATATACAGTGGCGGGAGTTACAGGACCTCAGCTGCATCTGTAGGACTCATGCTCATGACTCAAGTTTTACCCAGACAAGTCAATCTGCAACTTACAAGTTCTGCCCTGCTCATTTTGCATTTGACCCTATGCCATGACACTGACACTACAGACAGTTATGGATCTTCCCACCAATGTGTAATTAGCACATTTGGTTTCTGTCCCCAAGATTTCCCAAATACACCTGCACAGGTCCAAAATACCCTGAAGGCCCAACTCTGTATTTCTTCCAAGTCAGCCCCTTGTCCATCAAGGGAAATACAATCAGACATTATGATCTTGTTCCTGAGTGTACTTGTCATCTGACAGGAGCCGGTATGACTGTTAAGGTTTACAACAAACCCATACACACGGGTCGCTACCTTAACATTGAATCACATGATCTACCCCATGTTAAAAGATAAATAGTCCATGCCCTTCATGAGGATGTTAGTTCAGTTCAGACATCTCTGAGGCTAGTGGTCTTCACAAACCTGATGTTTGCCACATTCATGGGGAGTGTTACTAATGTGGTATGCTGTCTCTTATGTGTTTCTGGTAAGCATATTCCAAAAAGTGTTTGTTCTGAATATTGTTCTAATGTAATGATTCCCTATGTGTGTCTGTTCTTTGGAAAAGTGATATTGTGTGATTTGAACCTAAAATAGGGGTTATATCTGACGGTCATGAAATGCAACTTATATAGCCCAATTTTTAGTTTGCCTACAAAGTAGCTCTGGTGCCAAATTCAATTGAAATCTGTCTGGTACACTCAGAGATGAAACGTAACTAGCAGATGGTCAGACAGCCAAGAACTTCCCATTTGAATGACTTCCCCTGAAGACTGAATAAAATAAATGACACGCAAAATAACAATACGATTATTCCCAGTCTTTATTAGGGATGGCTTCTGTAAGAGAAATTCACTTACTTCTATTAGGCTGACTGTTTTAACATTACTGTCACATCTGCACTCAGTCCTCCAAGTGGGCTCCTCCATTCAAGTTTTCAGACCAACATTTTGCATATTTGTCTCATCATTCCATGCGTGCTTCATGCCCCGTCCACTCACCTTGATTTGATCATTCTAATGTAATATTTGGTGAACAGTACAAATTGTGAAGCCCCTTCTCATGTGCACATATTCTCACCAGCACCGTGCCCTCAAGTAACCTCAATTGTTACATTGCATATCCAGTATTGTGCCCCGCTATTTTGGCCGCTAAGGGAGAATACTGAAATATGCCTCTTTCAGTAAACCCAATTGATGTGAGGCCTATATACCGATATTTTGTTATTTATTTACGTGGTATGTAAGAAAACTTTCATGTTATTTTAATATAATAAATAGGTATATCTTAATTTCTTCCTACCTGAACATGTTTCAAACATGACGAAACCAAAAAAACACGACTTTCTTCCGCACAAAATAACAGACCCAAACTGGGTCAAATTCTGTAGCAGTTTCTTAGCCACGTCGGTGTATTCCGCGCCACCGCACAGAAAAAAAAAACATTTTGCCAACTGTGTTGGCCGGCTCACGGCTTTGCGCTTCACGGTGACCGGTGCGCTGCTTGTCGCTAGGCACACATGAATTCTGCCAATGAATCAGCATGCTTGATGGCCGATAGCGTTTGGAATGAAGGAATTAACCTGTGGACCGCTTGACGGTACTGTTTCACGACGAGTAGTAAGGGTTCACGCATGGGTGTTTATGATTTGGCAGCCGTTATCAGCTCCATTAGCCATTTGTTCTCAGTCACAGTTGGTGAGCACTGTGGTGTGCGGTATACTTCAGAATAACGTTTATTTCTGTATGACACTTACGTGAAATAAGGACCTGCTAAAAGTGTCGGCGAAAATTTCGACGTAGATTTCGTGATGAAAGGGTTCCCAGCAGACAAAAATTAACAATTTTGTGAATAAACTTAGAACAACGGGGCTTTTAATAGACGAGAAACAAAACATAAGCGCCGAGTGCCTACTGAGGAGAAGTTAGATGACATAAGGGCAGACTTGAACATACACCTAGAGAATCACTGAAACGTCAAGCTTAAGAGACTGGAGTGTCAGAGTCTAGTGCAAGAACGGCAACACAAGTGTTGAGGCCTAGGCCCTATAAAGCAACAGTAATCCACGCACGCCTTACAGCCGGGCGATCCAGATAGCAGGGTTCATTTTTGCAGATGGTCTCTACAGTCTGTCGTCGAAGGTGAGCTCGCTCCGCAATTGACATTCTTTTCTGCTGAAACGTGGTTTCACTTGAAGGGCTACATAAATACGCAAAATAATCGCTACTGGAGTTCACGGAATCCACGTCTAACCCACGAATTCTCGCTCCAGCCAACGAAAGCTGCTTAAGTATAAGGATTGCTGTACCTGTGTTTTTAACGAAACAGTTAAATGCGAAAGATATCTACGTGTAGAGAGGACAGTATTCAACACCTCTTGTGATCTGTGAATTGTAACTACTTCACTCCGAACGTTATCGACCGCCAAGCATGGTGATTCATCGGCAAAATTCGTATACGGCAAGCGGCGGCCCGGTCGCCGTGAAGCGCAAAACAGTGTAACCGGTCAACAAAGTAAAGTCTTCCATGTACATTTTGGTTACATAAATGGCAGACGATTTCCTGGCTGGATAACAAACTTGAGTTTATCAAGAATGTGCGTACACAGACAAAATTGGTTACAAAACTGTTTATTTGGAATTAACATTACGTAGATTAAGAGTGAAGAGTTCTGAACTCTCGTCTGATAACACTAAAATCCATGGAATCCACCCAATTTAATATATTGCGAGTCATCTCGGGGATCTGTTGCAACAATACATCAGATTTAAGACCAGAAATACCACATTGAAGAGGTATGTATATTGTATGGTGGGTAGTGTACGGTCATTTAACTTTCCCAACAATAAATATAAGTTAGAGTGATTTTAAAATGCAGTACGTTATTCAATAATGTAATTATGACAGGGCTGCCCAGCAGTAGGTTTTGTGCGTTCCCCGAGAGTATTCTTCCGCTCACACTAAATAAGTATTAACAGTTTCTTCCTCTTTAGAATGGCAGTGAAATTTGTAAGGGAAACTTTCCGTTCATTTCACTTTGCTCCTAATAATTAACTTCGAAAAGTATTGTGACGGGTAGCCACTGTCTAAACAGCCCTTATTTTTTACGATGCCACATTTTCAGATGATTAATTTCTCTTACAGAAATAGGTTTACCGTGTGGATATCAATGTCGGGTCGAATGGGTGGTGAGAAATCCGTACCGAAGCGTTTTGAAACTCTGGGTCGCACTGCTGTTAAAACCTTGTCGTTTGGAAATCGAACAGCGCAACTCCTGCTTGGTGGATTTCTTCAGTAGATGTCCGACGGCTGGCAGCCAGCAGGACACTGCTATGTTTATCTCGCTTCCTAGAACTCCAAAGATACACACTATTAGGTAATCCCCCCC
>NW_019744119.1:292947-319253 GCF_002891405.2 Cryptotermes secundus
AATTGATGTGAGGCCTATATACCGATATTTTGTTATTTATTTACGTGGTATGTAAGAAAACTTTCATGTTATTTTAATATAATAAATAGGTATATCTTAATTTCTTCCTACCTGAACATGTTTCAAACATGACGAAACCAAAAAAACACGACTTTCTTCCGCACAAAATAACAGACCCAAACTGGGTCAAATTCTGTAGCAGTTTCTTAGCCACGTCGGTATATTCCGCGCCACCGCACAGAAAAAAAAAACATTTTGCCAACTGTGTTGGCCGGCTCACGGCTTTGCGCTTCACGGTGACCGGTGCGCTGCTTGTCGCTAGGCACACATGAATTCTGCCAATGAATCAGCATGCTTGATGGCCGATAGCGTTTGGAATGAAGGAATTAACTTGTGGACCGCTTGACGGTACTGTTTCACGACGAGTAGTAAGGGTTCACGCATGGGTGTTTATGATTTGGCAGCAGTTATCAGCTCCATTAGCCATTTGTTCTCAGTCACAGTTGGTGAGCACTGTGGTGTGCGGTATACTTCAGAATAACGTTTATTTCTGTATGACACTTACGTGAAATAAGGACCTGCTAAAAGTGTCGGCGAAAATTTCGACGTAGATTTCGTGATGAAAGGGTTCCCAGCAGACAAAAATTAACAATTTTGTGAATAAACGTAGAACAACGGGGCTTTTAATAGACAAGAAAAAAAACATAAGCGCCGAGTGCCTACTGAGGAGAAGTTAGGTGACATAAGGGCAGACTTGAACATACAGCTAGAGAATCACTGAAACGTCAAGCTTAAGAGACTGGAGTGTCAGAGTCTAGTGCAAGAACGGCAACACAAGTGTTGAGGCCTAGGCCCTATAAAGCAACAGTAATCCACGCACGCCTTACAGCCGGGCGATCCAGATAGCAGGGTTCATTTTTGCAGATGGTCTCTACAGTCTGTCGTCGAAGGTGAGCTCGCTCCGCAATTGACATTCTTTTCTGCTGAAACGTGGTTTCACTTGAAGGGCTACATAAATACGCAAAATAATCGCTACTGGAGTTCACGGAATCCACGTCTAACCCACGAATTCTCGCTCCAGCCAACGAAAGCTGCTTAAGTATAAGGATTGCTGTACCTGTGTTTTTAACGAAACAGTTAAATGCGAAAGATATCTACGTGTAGAGAGGACAGTATTCAACACCTCTTGTGATCTGTGAATTGTAACTACTTCACTCCGAACGTTATCGACCGCCAAGCATGGTGATTCATCGGCAAAATTCGTATACGGCAAGCGGCGGCCCGGTCGCCGTGAAGCGCAAAACAGTGTAACCGGTCAACAAAGTAAAGTCTTCCATGTACATTTTGGTTACATAAATGGCAGACGATTTCCTGGCTGGATAACAAACTTGAGTTTATCAAGAATGTGCGTACACAGACAAAATTGGTTACAAAACTGTTTATTTGGAATTAACATTACGTAGATTAAGAGTGAAGAGTTCTGAACTCTCGTCTGATAACACTAAAATCCATGGAATCCACCCAATTTAATATATTGCGAGTCATCTCGGGGATCTGTTGCAACAATACATCAGATTTAAGACCAGAAATACCACATTGAAGAGGTATGTATATTGTATGGTGGGTAGTGTACGGTCATTTAACTTTCCCAACAATAAATATAAGTTAGAGTGATTTTAAAATGCAGTACGTTATTCAATAATGTAATTATGACAGGGCTGCCCAGCAGTAGGTTTTGTGCGTTCCCCGAGAGTATTCTTCCGCTCACACTAAATAAGTATTAACAGTTTCTTCCTCTTTAGAATGGCAGTGAAATTTGTAAGGGAAACTTTCCGTTCATTTCACTTTGCTCCTAATAATTAACTTCGAAAAGTATTGTGACGGGTAGCCACTGTCTAAACAGCCCTTATTTTTTACGATGCCACATTTTCAGATGATTAATTTCTCTTACAGAAATAGGTTTACCGTGTGGATATCAATGTCGGGTCGAATGGGTGGTGAGAAATCCGTACCGAAGCGTTTTGAAACTCTGGGTCGCACTGCTGTTAAAACCTTGTCGTTTGGAAATCGAACAGCGCAACTCCTGCTTGGTGGATTTCTTCAGTAGATGTCCGACGGCTGGCAGCCAGCAGGACACTGCTATGTTTATCTCGCTTCCTAGAACTCCAAAGATACACACTATTAGGTAATCCCCCCCCCCCCTATACAACTGAACGGTCACACACACACACACACTTCCCAGGGGGCGAGGAATTATGGACACCCCTCCCCAATCCAGCTCCTCCCCACTGAGAGGTCATTGGCAGCGCCCTGTTGTTAATATTAACTCTTTCCATGCTACCCCGAGCCATTTCACAAATTTACATATTATAGGAAGACTTCAGTGAACGAAATGTCACCGTATATCGCGAACAAGCGCGTAACAAACCTGCTTCGTATTCAGGAGGTCCGGGATCAACATTTTGGTACCCAACAGGCTATCGTGACTGAAGGAAGGCTTTCGTGCTGGTACTCTTCCAAGCACCCAGTTAATAATACGTCACATTAAACCACGACCTCTTCCTTCGACATCAGTCCACTGTTCACTTAAGCGTCGTCATTTGACACCAAACAGTGTCTCAGTCTGCGGTGTTAAACATAAATGAAATAAATAAATCTCCGCAGGTTTCTGGTAGCACTAATCCTGCCAGGACGGCCATTCTTGGTTCCAAGTCCCGCGGGACTCGTGGCCATATTTTACTGTGAATAACTGTGCTGGCGAAGGCCAGCAGTAATTTACCCAAGTTGCAGCGGCAGTAGTTGACGGCCAATTAGAGCCAGGGACGGCCAGTTGCGAAGCCTTACGCTGTTTACTTAATTTTTCTAATAATAATTCTGGTGTAGTTATATTTTGGTTATAAATAAAAATATTGTCGACGAACCAGGTGTAAATCGGCTTTGCAATTTGCAATCGCCTAAGAAAACAGTACGAAAATATCATACCTTTACCTTAATCATGTCAAATAAACAAGGAACTGTAGAAACAGACTTGAACATACAACGGCCATACTCAAGAACTGGATAGAATGACTACATAAATTACCATTAAATACCGAAAATAAAAACAAAGAATTAAACACTATTACAAACGTTTCCGAAAACAACGGACAAGACAAAGAACAAATAATAAAAGTACATAATCACATAAAATAGAAAGGAAGGCGTGATAACAACATAAAAGCCAAACAGAAATGGTTAACATTTACACACACATGGAGATATATTCGCACAATTACAAAATTATTTAAAAACACGAACATAAAAATGGCCTTAAACCCACAAAAACAATCGGCAACATACTTAGGAAAGCATCAACCAAGAAATACGATCACAGGGGCATATAAAAACTAACACGTGTTGACTGTTACAGATCTTAGATAGGTCAAACAGGACGATCCCTCATCATCAGATACAAGACACATATACGGCATATACGGAGCATAAAGTACAACAGGGAGGACCCACTGTTCGCTACCCATACTTGAAAATACACATAAAATGGGGAAATATAATACCGAATGGAGAGTAACGAGTCCTCCTGAAAGGGCCGAATGATTATAAAGGATAATTTCTACATTTGACTAAACACAAACAGTAATACACTAAAAACGAATGAAAATCATAACACTACATTATTGGACATAGCCCCATAGAATCACCCATGGGCATGCGCAAGCCCATAAACGACCTCAAATTCGAAAGCCTTCCGCAGTATGATGAGACATCAGTTCACCGAAGCACAACAGCACAACCCCGCCCACACACACAGGACCAACATGATACAGGTATGGCAAATCATTAAAATCATTAGTGGCCAACACACAAAATAACGAATATCTAAAATATCCATATCTGCATATATATATATGAAATATACATTTGTATATATTAAATACGCGCAATTTATAACAAATTCTGATCAATCGAAAAATTCTATTACTTTTAACAAAAACATATTTTAAATATCAACGTTTTTATCCTTAGAAGGCAACACACTTTGAGAATTTCCCTCGAGGTGTTGGTCACCTTCTGAAGATATTGGCGGAAACATGTGTAGGCCATATTTTCTTATTAAAAACGTCGCACTTGATGGAATTCAATCGTAATTCTACTGGTATGTTAAAAGAGTGCAACGGCTGTGGGCAGTGTCTATGATAAAAAAAACTTCTAGTACTTAGGCATTTTCCATCTTGCGAAACAGAGGTACCAATCAGCCAATGAAAGGTCAATCCTATGGGTGAGACAGCCATGAGAACCTATTAGAATGTAGCTGGACTCCGTGATTTCAGTTCGCAAGCGAACTATACCAACCGAGCGACCGCCGCTTGTCGGCGAAGTTAGTGCAAACTTTAGCGGGTAGTGTGTATCGCGTGGTCAGCGCAACGAATCCCCACGGCCGTTAATTTCGGTTTTCTGGACCGGAGCCGCTATTTCCTTGCAATAGCTCCTCAGTTATCATCACGAGGCTCACTACTTTCAGAAAAAAATCTGGTAGCGCCGGGAATCGAACCCGGACCTCTGAATCTGTAGCCAGGAACTCTATCCACTAGATATAACCGCAGATATTTTATACGTTAATTGAATTAATTTAAGGTTGGGTTCTTTAGTCCAGTAGAGATCAAAAACAGGAGCCCCACACTGATACTAGACACAGGGCTGTCAAACTCAAAATTCGACAAATTTGTGTAGTAGTTATAAACAGTCTTCTGTTAAAATCATCTATCACCGATAATCTTTTACAAATCACTGTTTAACTGAAAAGCATCTGCTTGCGTTCAGGACTAACTTATGGAGCTGAGCCCTTCTCGAGTAGCCGCTAATTGTGCAGCTACTCAAGAACTTCCCAACAATTTATGGAACCTGAGGGTCCATTACCGTGTTCACAAGAGCCCTCCACTTATCCCTATGTTCAGACATATCAATCCAGTCCAGAGCACTCCAGCTTAGCTCTCTAATATCCACTTTAATATTATACACCCACCTATGTCTTGGTCTTCCTAGTGGTCTCTTTCCTTCTGGTTTTCCCATCAGTATCAAATATGCATTTCTCCTCTCCCACATTCGTGCCCTGCCCATATCCTCCTCGATTTCTAATCATACTCGGCAAATCTGAATTACTCTGATTTAAAATTAAATGTCTTAATTAAATCATATTTCAAGTACTTCTACATTCATAGTCTAGTGCTCGTTCACCAGGTTCAGTCCTGCAAAATAACGTGTTTAAATTTAAACCAGCTGCGGATTTCTTCTTGTTTACCTAAACATGTTGAGGACATCATAAATCATATCACATTCTGACACGTGTTGTCTTTTACATTGTGATGTAGGTTGTGTCTGTCTGTAATCTGTTTAGTAGTTACTGACGTTTCAGAGGAATTTACTGCCTATATCCAAAAGATAGAGGTGTTATTTTCCTCTGAAATATTGGTAGCCACTAACCAGCCAAGTTGTCTTCATTTACAATTTTATGCATAACCGAAGTGTGAAGACAGATTCAGGTTCATTCCGAACATTTGATTCATAGACAAAATTATTGAAAAGGAATGAAAGAAATATTGTGGCTTTGGAAAGTGGCCACCACAGGACTGGTGGATGTCTGGAACTGCTTCTGCACATGGGGTTTGGATTGGTAATTGGAATTGCTGGACTCTTACAGATCTGAAAATACAAGTAAATAAACCGTTCCTCTGTTGCATTCTCATCTGTTCCAATGCCCATGTAATCACTACTTAGCCATTGCCTAGGAACGGTTGTTGTACAGCTGCTTATTTTGTGGTCGTTGCATAGCAAAGGGTCTACATCCCATATTGCTCCCTCCTTGAGACTATTCGTCCTGAACAGCCTACAGGTGTACTGCCATTTCTTCTTTTCCAAGGGCTATGCTTGTGACATAGACTATGTACTTATTGAACCATGACAATATAAAGTGAGGGATGAGAGGTGTATTGCAGACTGGTGTGCTTATCTGTAAGATTCATTTAATGATAGAAAAAATACAAGTGGTCCTTTACAAAGCCCACAGCAGTCCAGGTACACAAGTACATTAAAGTAAAACAAGTGGAAAGTAAGTGACTTACATCTAGATAAGAAATGCAATCAAACCAAGTGCTAGACTGCAGCTTTTGAGTTCCCAAAACTTCCATATTCAGATGAAACAGCTGCACCATGTTAACAATTATTTCATTTAAAACAGCATAATTTTCTCTTTGCCTGCTGTGCTATGTAAAACATTAGCAATTAAACTTCTGAATATGCAGTAGAGGTGAAGAAGTTAATAGTCAGGATTCCTTCTTCAACACAACTAGAACTAGAAACAAGGTTCGAAAAATGTTTATAGCCTCCTAAAAATAGTAATGTGCTTCTTTTTTGTAACAATTATACTGAAATTTGGATTTGTGTGCATTTTGTGGATTAAAGAATGGGTTATAATAGTAAAATCCTTTAGTACAAATGCATGCTAATCCAAAATGAACACATACATGGACAATTATGCCGGAAGAAAGCAACAGAAACTTCTTAAGTAATACTTAAAATTACCATAGAGCTTCTGAAATCACAAAGAGAAATAAGTATGCATATATATAACTGGTATCTTACATTCCTTGTTCCTTTTGCTGTCCACAAAAGCATCAAAGGACGTGTATTACATAACCTATACCAGCACAGGAGGGTCCATGATCATTCTGGATTACCTTAGAAGTATGCAATATGAAATCTATCACAGAAAATAACACAACTTGGTCATGGCAGAGATATCAGTGAAACATCAACTTCCTTAATTCAGAAGTTTGGTAGCTGAAGCTACATATATTAGAATTCTTAACCACCTGCAGGATCTGATTTATGTGGTAATGCAACAAACAGTCTGAATTATGTTGGCTGCGTGACAAAAATTATGAAACTTCTGGCATTTTTTAAAATCCAGGTCACATGTTTAGCTAATGTTTCATCCTTTGAGGTCCTAAGTCTTGGTCGAAAATTAAGGAAATTACTTTTTAGCTGAATGTTGGACTAGGTCCAAGAACGCTAAGAATTAAAATAAGAATCTGACTTCAAGATCAGTCACACTTTCAGATTAAAGGATATCAATGGGGGGAGGGGTGGGTCTTTCCTTAAACTCTCTTTGATATTTGCAAGAAGACTGGAAACAGTGCACTGCATAAAGGATATAAATTCTCAGTGTTCTTTGCAGTTTATTAAGCTTATTTGTGACCTGTTTATAAAACTGTTGTTCATTAATTCTTTATAACAAACATGTTATGGCCTGAAGTAAAATGCACTTTATCACACGTCACTATGGCTAAACATCTGAATTACCAGGTACTTCAATTCAAGTCTCTGATGCTGAATTAGAAAAAAACAGTTTTGGGTGCTGCCACTATGTCACAAGCAGACAGATGGACAAAGAGACATGCCTTACACATACTTTGCAAAGAATGCCTAAAAATCTCAAGATAGTTTTAAATTTCAAACATACTAAATGTTGTGTCACATGTTAATAAATGGATTTCAAATGGTTTAGAAGATTCACGTGACATGAATTTTGTGAGTGGAACGATGTTCTCATCATCACACCTAACAACTTCTCATTTCATTTAGGAACACATAATATGGCGGTGTCAGAAAGGATGTCTCATTTCCTTTGAAGTGCTTAGTTGTAAGATTCAATAAACGGTGTGCACCAATCACACACACTTTTCCTCTAAAGAGAGTCTAAACCACAATAAACAGCTAGGAATGATTGTGGTAACAGGTCTCCAATTTTATGAGGGCTGGCACACTGTACTGAAGATGCAATTTGTGGTTTGCCATGCCACAACAGGCAACATATAATTAACAATTCTATATGCAGATATGACTGAGACAGGAATTGGCCAGGAGGGCTAAAAGGAGCATCATCACCAACTCGAAAGAAACGAACTTAGGTTGAATAACAAACATGAAGAGCCAGGTATCAAGATAACAGATGACTGGGTGCAAACTAGACGGCTTAAGTCCTCAGCAAGGAATATAAAAAAAGTCTTTCTTCTGCACCACTTTCACGGTGATTAGTAGTCTACAAAACCCACCAGAGTGGGTAAACCGGACAATTCTCATAGGGTGACAATGGCTGGAGTGTGATGATCACCACTTGCCTCCTCCTTAACACTTTGCGGACCGGCAATTTAAATATTTAAATCACCCTGCGGACCGGCATTTTTATACCTACTACCCTAACTTGGGCACTGTTCACTTTAAAAAATTAATATAAAATCTCCTAATTAATTTTATGAACTAAAATTTTTTTAGAACACTTACCAATGCTTCTAGAAGTGCTTGAGGGTGTTATATTTCTCGAAACATTCCCCTCTGTGAAGTGGCATTACACAAGACTTGCAAATGTGGGCAGTCCTACTCCTTTCCTTGTGAATTGTGCAAACACAGCATTGCCTAGAAGGCTGCTTCCCCTTGAAATGTTCACTCTTCACAATTTTTGCGAGGGTATGTTTCCGCATATCACCCGAGAGTTGCCCAGGGGGGTCAAAATGAGGCCTGCGTGGGGTGGGAGTAGACGAACCGGTTGTACTAAGACTGTGTCTGCCGCCACCATGTGGTCTGTAGCCCAGGCTTTTGCCACATTCAGCAGAAATGCCTTGTATTTCAATTTTGAATGAGGGTTTAGATTTTTGAAAACCAAAAATGAATTGAAAATGGCACAATTTATAAGCCACAAGGCAACTTTCTTTGTCCACTTTACTGTTTTCCAAGGAAGAGAATAATAGGCCAAGTACTGATCGGCTCTATCAACTCCCTTCATGAACATATCATGCTCAGAAATACAAACAGGCTTCTTTACCTGTCCATGTCTCCTTTGAACATCAACCATGCTCGAATTGTGAATTGTGGAAATCATATTCACAACACGAGTATCCCTCCAGGACTGAAGAAGAATATCCCCCTTCCTCCTGAATGTGGTTTCGCCACGTTTCAGGGATTTACATTCCACTTTCAGATCTGGAGGAAGGTCTCTGTTCGCCCTAATTGTTCCACAAACATGTACTTTTCTTGAAAATAGGTGTTCTGCAGTTTCCACACTGTTATAATAATTGTCTTGATAGACATGGTAATTTTGATCAAGACAGGGTTCCAAAATGGAAAGAATAGTTTCTTGTAATTTCTTTCCTTCACCAGAATAAATTTCTAAATTTCCAATATAGCCTGAAGGGCTTTCAGTAACTACACAAACAAGTAGGCCATACTTTGTAAGTTTCCCAGGATTATATGTTCGCATACGAAGCCTTCCCCTCCAAGGAATCACAAATTTGTCCAAAGACAGTTGTTGGTTTGGCTTATAAACTATCTGAAATTTCTGAACAAAAAAGTTCAATAAGGGCTGAATTTTGAAAAGTCTGCTTGTTGATTGTGGTTGCAGTTCATTATCACTGAAATGCAAACACCACCAAATTTGCTCAAATCTCTTACAGCTCATTAGTTTGCCGAAAATTGGAATTTCTAAAAATGGATCTGTTGACCAATACTCTTTCAGATTATCCCTCCTTGTATGGCCCATTAGAAAGATAATTGCAAAAAATTTTCTCATTTCTGCTGAAGTGACATCCACCCACTTCAACGCCTTATAACTTCTGTCATAATGTTCACGGTGTTGGAGATAGTATCTGTTAGTTTCCTGACATAGCATGTCAAAGAAACTATCTCCAAAAAACAGTTCCGCTACTTCAGACACTTGCGTTGGGTCCGATGGAATTTGCTTCACCCCTGGATTTCCAGTAAACTGTCCCAAAGCAGGCGTTTTGTCTACTTTTCCCCATGTGGCTGTCCCCGCAATGTTGCTACCTGCACATTCGTCGGAGCTACGGTCACTTTCACTTTCACTCTGTGGTCACAATTTTTTGTTCGCCCCTGCCACACTCACTATCAGATTGTGAGTCGCTATCACTAGCAGACTCACAAGGGACGTCAGATACCTCACCGGAGAAGAAGTCAGATATTTCTTGTTCTCCAAGAAATCGCTTGGGTGTCAACCACTTTGGTCTTTGATCCATATTGAACTACTGACTGACAGCTTGCTACGTAAAGCTTGAAGAAATAAAGGCATTTATTTTCCTTTGCAGGAGCATAGAGTTACAGCGAGGTCTAGTAACTGATTGGTCAGCAGACATTCCAGAGCCTTATAACGCAGCTGCAAGCAGCTACGTGCTAGCTAGGTGGAGCCAGAGAGATGTATAGTGTGTTGCAACTTATCGTCTTTTAAAAGCCTGTTAACACGCCAACAGTCCGCCATGTTTAAAAGCGAAAAACCTTTTAAAGGGTGCGCAGTCTGCAAAGTGTTAAGTCACAATGGACATGGTGATATGCAAGGAATTACAGGGACAGCATATTTGTGGTTCATTTAAAAATGGTGTCAGCAACTCATATTATAGAGCATCAAAAGGACGGTATATATTACACCTCAACCATTCAGGAAGCAAGATAAACAAAGGCATGGAACAAATCAATTTCAATTCAGTGTCCAGATGATATTTTCCCACTTACTAAAATGAGAGCTGTCTGAAAGATCCACTGTTTATAAAGTGTTTTAGAATTCCTTTAAAGTATGAAATTTCATGTGAAGGAAGAACTGCATATACTGAGAGAAAGTAACAGAACTGTGAACACATGAAAAGCACTGCACCCTCTTTGAGGGGGCAGTTAGCACCTGACTTAAGCACCTTAACAATAAAGTGAGGTGGTGCATAACAAAGTGAACATAATATGTATAAAAACAACATTCCATATCTATAATTAATGAGTATAAAATACAGGGCCGTAATTCTGAAGGAAAGTAGGAGTATTATCAGACAGCAAGGCTTGGCCTAGCATGCCAATGAAGTCTCCCTGTTGATGATTCACCAAACAGACCAAATATGGCACACAAGAGTAGACATTTCCAATTCTATGAAAAGGAATTTTAAACTCAAAATATCTCCTCCCTGAGCCTATAGAATTCCGACCCTACTTAAAAAACAACATGTCAAGTAAAAATTACAAAAATATAACACGGAAGGCTTAATGTGAACAGGTAGAGCATGTCTTTATAACTTTTTTTAAAAATCTTATTGCAAAGGCACTGGATCCCTTTAAACGAAGTCCATGGCTCGTCACACTATGTCTTGAATCTGCAGCTTTCCATGATCACAGACACTGTGACATTATTGGCTCTGCACAACCTAAATCTTGTTGCACTGTATACTGCTGTTATGCCGTGCAGAAATCCTCATTACTATGATACTTGTTTGCCACAAGGTACATTATGTAAACTGTGGCATTTTTCAGGCTCACCTTCACAACACAGTAGCTACAGGCAAAGTAACTACATCTGTCTCTGCCACCTAAGAATTTGAGAGGCCACAACATCCTGCAAGTCACATTTGGAGAGAGTGAGTGGGCGCATGCACATACCCCCCCCCACACCCCCAAGACAGAATCAATACAGAAAGAGAAGTAAAGAAAGACAGAACACATATACAACAAGAGTGCTCATGGAAGGACTGAGGAATGCACAAGGCTAGTGAGATGACCCACTCGCTCAGGTCACCAGATCACAACAACACACTATGTGATGAGTTAACCAAGCAGACTCTACCCCCATCAAACTGATTCGTAGTCTCTGTTCTGAGATATTGCACAGGCTACTGCAAACTGCTCTACTGGACCTGAATAAAAAGCTTAAGGTTCAGCCATGACTCTCAAGTCATTATTCTTTTCAGAACATACAAGGCCAAGGGTAACCTATATTTTCTAGGCTATGCATGCCTATGTACTTAAGAACGAATATTCTGTTCCTAATGAATTACAGAGAACACATAAAACACACTTAGAATGATGATGTGTAACTTAGGCCTTTGATATTTAGCCATTTCCTATGAAAGTGTTCCAACATTCCACCATGCACTGATTGCCATCTTCAGGGTGCAGGAGATAGGTGGAGGATGTGGCCTGATACTTGTAGGAATGCCAGAGTCTCCTTCCACCTTGTTCAGTGTGAAGGGACTGGACAGCAATGTACACCAAAATGCTGGAACTAGCTTCAACACAATATGTGGTTCAAACCAGTGCTTCAGGTGGAATGAAAATAGAACCGGGATGGTTTTCCCCTTTTAATTCATAGACATAAATTATGAAAATATACCGAGTGACGTATATAGTCTGTGTTCCATCTAAGACCTACGAACATATTACAGTAGTTTAAATGGCATGCGTTAAAATAAAGTCACACATGCATTACGAGTAGTTATCTTTAGAATATTTTCCAAAAAAAGGTATTGTACATTGCATTTACTGCCAAAGAAGTAACAGGATGCTTTTAAGCCATTTAAAAAAGAACCGGGATGCCATACTGCCGCATCCCGCCCCACCTCAAGCCCTGGTTAAAACCCAATTCTGCACATCAGATGCAAGGCACCCAGAACATTAAAAAATCTTACATATACTCTATTATAATGTACCCACAGTTAGTACACCTAAACTCTCCATAAGTTCAAACAACTTGAAAAAATATGTTATGTGAATTTCACTTGAATAATGTTTCCCGCAGAAATCGTTTTAATTCCTTATAAGACCACCGTTTACTTAGGTTTCTTGTGGCAAGCAAACTTTAAGAGATTTTTTTATACGATAGTACCTTATGTCACAAAAGGGTGGAATGCTGCAGGTGTATTGTTTGTGACTTGTGGTTTGTGCGAATGGATTACAGTCTGCTTCCTCACAAACAACACAAAGTTGTCTTTTCTGTAAGCTTACAGTCATCTGAAAGCATCTTGTGTTTATCATCTCTTTGAAGGGCAGTCCTTTGTAAGATGCACTGCTAATACACATAGTTTTTTTATTTCCTTCCTCTGGCTTTGCACTTACTCACAGCCATCAGCAATGGCTTCAGTGTTCACTTCTGTTTTGTGAAAACTTCTATACCATTACAAAAAACACTGAAATATAATGTTTTCTTGACTTACATTTCAAAAACAAAATCAAATGGCTACAGTTTGTGTTACTCCATGAGGAGTGGCTAATTTGCTGTGCTGAAGAAACGCTATGGTCATTCAGTGGTCACAAGACATTTTAAATACTTCATTATATGTCTTAGATGTGTACATGTATACAGCAAGAGTGTTCAGCAACAGAAACAATAATACCCATTTGAGTTAGCTATGCCATGCAACCATTGTCAGGGTAAACTCCATTGTAGTCATGGTATCCGCCAGCAGAGGTGGTGGTAGTTGTGGTCGTGTTGGTACAGAATGCTCCTCCAATTGATGATGTAGGGTCTCCACAGTAGCTAGCACCAGCAGTGTTTGTGCTGTAAACGAGGTTCTTCATACATGTGGGCTTGTGCATGGACAACATATCCATCAGACGACGCTTCTGTGTCTCCAGTTCTTGAATCTGGCTCTTCAAGTCCTGATTCTGATTTTCAAGGACTTCAGATTCCTACAACAATTTACAACAACATGTAAAGTAAAGAAAGTAAAGGTATCCCTGTAACACACCGTGGTCGCCCATAGGGTTGTGAGATGTTGAGGTTCCCACATTTTCTGGACAATCGGCTCATAGATGGCAGCAAGGTTGTCTACATGCCGGCTGCCCTTTACCCCCAAGATTTCTGGTACTCATTTCTGCTAGAGGCTGTGTCGACCCCAGGGCCATAGTACGGCTGCAAGGATTTGGTAAATTGAAAAAATCCTCCTCATCGGGATTTGATCCCGCAACCTTCCGGCTTGTAGCATAGTGCCTTAACCAACTACGCTACCGCATGCCCCCTTTACAACATGTAACTCATTTATCCTCCCTGTGTAACACTGAAAACAGTTGAGCAATGATGTTGGTTCTGCTAGATCTCTAAGAATTTACCTGCCTGATGAATAGATCTGGTCACCTACTGCATGTAAGTCATATACAAGTATGTAGATTCCAAAGGGTTCTGACCATGGTGTATAACACTCAGATTTACTGGGTTTTTGGACTTTTTCCATCGTCCAATATTCTACAAAAAAAAAAAAGTGATGTTTCAGAAACTGGATCTGTTTCCGTACTCGGGTGAGTGGAGGGAGACACCTATTCAGTCGAGTCCCTTAGAAAGTGCTAACACTGAGGGCAGAAACATCAGTTACTGAAACGTCATGTTTTCTATTTCCTAGAATACCGAACAATGGAAAAAGTCCAAAACCCACTAATTCTGAATCATATATGTATTACAAGGGGTCAGTACAAAATCGATTTTGAACTATTAGCTATCATTGGCACCAAAGCCTCTCTCACGTTAATTTACAGAGAAGTCTGGAAAGACTTATACTGTCTGCAACATTGTGCACTGTCCCACGGACTGAAAAAATGTGTAAATATAATGAAAGGAATAAGTACAGTGTTAGATTTCAATATCAAAGTAGGTAAGGCAGCTATTTTGAAATCAACAGCTGGGAATGAGTGTTTACACTAAATTAGCGATACTAGAATTAGAGCAGTAAACTTGGCCAAATCCAGAAATCTCACTGTCAAAAGCACAATGTTCCCACATCATAACATTCAAGCTTAACTGGACATCCTGTGAAGGAAAGACACACAATTATGGTGCTCGAATTTCACAAACAGGAGATGGCATTCAAGTGTACTGATGTCTGAGATTGGAAGTAATAAATGAGGAACGCAAACGTTTAATATGGAGAGATTAGATCTCAAGAAGCAAAATGAGGCATTCCGTTGGAATGTGTTTGTTTCTGAAGGCGTTACCAAGTAACGGCTGCGTATACTTGCTTATTAAGAATCTGTTGCCTGGCAGCAAATGTTTCGTTGTCTGTTTCGAGGTCGTTACCCAGTACCGGCTCTACACGCTACAATATTATTCTCAAAGTTTCTTCTCAGACTTCGAGGAAACTTTCTACCCAACCTTCATAACCTTCATAATAATAACTGATCACACAAAAGAGTTTCTTATAATTTCATCCACTCTTGTATAGTTACTGTCTCTGTAACTCAAGTATGGAATTTAGTATTGTCGCGTGTTTCGTTGGTAACGCGACAAGAAATTCACGTGGGTCTCGGATTTGGGGAATGCGTTTATTGAACAATCTCTTTTACACTCGCAAGTACAATTATTCTTCACTTACAAAGTCTTTTAGACGTTTGTTCTTCACTGTTATAATCACTTCTTGCACCGCTGATCTCGGTGAAGTGTCTTCTGACCTCTGTCGGATGGGAGCTGGCTTCTACTCTAGTCGGAGCTACACCAAAAACTGACTAGTCTCGTCGAGGCTGGACTCTTATTGCGTGCTCTCGGACTTAATACGAGTGCACCATGTAGGAGGCTTTGGTAACGGGTCGACTCAGCCTCTAACAGAAATTTGTACCAGCAATCTTCCTAGGGGTAAAGGAAGGCTGGCGCGTAAGGCTGACAACCTCACCGCCATCTCAATGACGACTATCTATGTGGGTGCTTTGACGTCTCACAAGGCTACTGGCCCCCCCACTGCCTGTTACAGGCATAACTTCACCTTTTAACAGTCACTTAGCAACTACATACATTTTGCGCCCTTTGTCAAACCCGAAGGTTCATTAAAGTGTTTACAAAACCCATCCATTTAAGTGTAATCGATAAAGCAGCGTCCTTCCTGAAACAGGAGCTCAGTTGATAACGAAACCGGAGGGTCCACTGCCGTGCTCGCAAGTCTGCCATCCTTAGTAACAATGGAACTGGAAGCATGTTGAAGGACAGTATTTATTTTTTTCGTGCTTCATTTGCTTCACCGCCATCTGTGAGCCGATTGTCTATAAAATGTTGAAGCCTCGGCGTGGCCTTGGCCTAATTTGAGGTCCTAACCTGTCATTTAACTGAAGATGGAAGAAATCATACAAATAATCGGTCACAAGAGCCAGACCCCAAGCCGAGATTCGAATCCGACACTTTGGGAAGTGCGTGTCACCCACATCACACCCATGCTCTGTGCGCCAATGAATACTGCATGAGGACACAGCAGCTTGGTTGGCTGGTATATTTACAACAATAACCTTATTCAAGTGAGAAGGAAGTTCTCCAGCTGGAATTACAAATAAACAGGAGTTGAAACAGTTCAGCTGATAGGCTTATAGTGATGGACTGCGGGCTTGAAGGTCGGGCAACATGGATTCGATTACAGGCACGGGCAAGAAATCTTCACTTCTCCAGAGTGTCCAGAATGGCCAAGTCCCACCCATTTTGGGAGCTCTTTCCGACGGCGTAACGCGGACTGGGAGTGAAGGGGTCCTCACACCTCCATATAGTGCCGAAGCCAATAACCTCACACAACTTTACCTTTACAACAGACTTCTCAGAACCCACCTGCACCAAGTTCACCGTTCGTTCGCGTTTCTTCAGCCGACACTTTGTGGCGGCGATCTTGTTCCTCTCCCGACGCCGCCTTCGCCGTTCCTCGTCTTCGGCCGTCAGCTGAAACGAGAAGCAGTGAACTTCACATCAGACCTAGAGCGAAGGAACTCCGTGGGGAGTGCCATGGAGTTTGCACTGCTCGTGTGATGTAGTGTAACAAATGTGGTGTCAGCGTTGTACTAACACGTGGGTGACAACCTCCGGTCGCCCCAAGCACTCAACACCTCCAATGGGGGGCTCCACTGTGCGTCTCTTTTTTCACTAAAGCTCTTCAACAGAGCCCTGTCCCAAGCAATAGGACAAGACCTCGTTTCACTAATATCTGCTGGCTCAGACCTCGTTTCACTGAGCCCCTACTAATATCTGCTGGCTCACAGGCTCAGACCTCGTTTCACTGAGCCCCTACTAATATCTGCTGGCTCACAGGCTCAGACCTCGTTTCACTGAGACCTTACTATCTGCTGGCTCACAGGCTCAGACCTCGTTCCACTGAGCCCCTACTATCATCCGCTGGCTCAGACCTCGTTTTACTGAGCCCCTACTATCATCTGCTGGCTCACAGGCTCAGACCTCGTATCACTGAGCCCCTACTAATATCTGCTGGCTCACAGGCTCAGACCTCGTTTCACTGAGCCCCTACTAATATCTGCTGGCTCTACCACAATAAAGACGAAGATTTCCATCCCATGACCAGCCAAAGCTGGGTAGGATGATACTCCCTCCTCATGTCCTCCCTTCCTGCATATGGCGTTACAGGAGAGGCACAGTGGCCAGTTAACAATCATGTTACCAGTCTGCACTGTTTCCTGTTCAAGGCCAGTAGGCTCTATAGGCAGTTCTTCCGAGAGATACTGTGTGATGCAGTGCTGGGTCGTAACTTAGTTCCGTGTCGTCAGTATTGTGCCTCGTAACAGTTTTGTGTTGTCAGGATTGTGCGTAGTAAATTAGTTTTGTGTTGTCAGTACTGTGTGATGCAGTGTTGCGTCGTAACTGAGTTTTGTGTTGAGTATTGTGCGTAGTAACTTAGATTTGTGCTGGGCCGCGCCATAACTCAAGCGGTTAGTCGTTGGCTTTCCACCGCGGCGGCCCGGGTTCGATCCCGGGTCTGGTCTAGTGGAATTTGTGGTGGACAAAGTGGCTCTTGGGCAGGTTTTCTCCGAGTACTTCGGTTTCCCCTGCCAATCTTCATTCCACCAACTGCTCCACAATCACCCTCACCTATCATCTGGGGCTGGTACAATAGGCCAGAAGTGGACGCAGTACAAGGGACTTGGTCCCACTCCAATAGCAATAAAAAAAATAGATTTGTGCTGTCAGTATTATGTGATGCGATTTGTGCTGTCAGTATTATGTGATGCAGTTTTGTGTCGTAACTTAGTTTCGTGTTGTAGGTATTGTGCGTCGTAACTTAGTTTTTTGTCAGTATTGTGTGAAGTAGTGCTGTTAATTTGGTGTATACTACTGTGCTGATAATGTAGTGTGACTTTTATGTGGTATACTGTAGTGTTGTTTCCGATAAAGGTAGTTACCGGTGGTTGTGAAAACCTGTCTATTCATTACAGTCGAAAACGAAATGACGAACACGATGTACCACTGGACAATCAAATACATGTTCAATGTTCGATGTGCTAACAGGAATATGAACACTGCATTAAGCACTGCGATGCCGATCAAACACTGGTGGCTTCAATCGTGAAACGTGACGCCCTAGGCAACACGATTAACCATGCTTCCAATAATAGATTAGCGTTCCTCGGAGCCCCTTTGGTATACATACTTGGATTTTTATGTATACCTTCACAAACGAGGCTCTGACGACCGACTTAATCCGTCATAAGTAGATATACAACTGCAAGTTATGTTGAGAGCCATGTTAATCCAACTTCTGGTTTTACCGTCGTCGTGTGCTGACGGCAGCCAGTAACCAGTACCTAGGGTTCAGCTGGCTTTAAATCCCTTAACTAATGAACCTTCTAACTTATTACCTTTTAAATTTAAGTATCTAAGATAACCAGCTTCATCACATGAGTTACGTGTTCCGAACATAACGGTTAAAAACCTTTCCCTGCCATGTATTTTTAAGAAGAGACACTTTCTTTCCTTCGTGTGTTGGCACAGCAACTCATACAATCTACTTTTTGAATGTCACAAGCAATTAAAATTTTAAAGACCAGAGGACTGGTTCGTTGTCACTGGTACTGTAAAACAAATATTAAAGAGCAGGACAGAAATTGGACATCATGCTTTTATCAACGAAACGTTTTTGACACTGTAACCTCAGATCACGGGAACACAAAGCCACCTGCATTTTCGGCAAAGCGTAAAGCATCATGTTTGACTTACCCCAACACCTGGCGAGAAGAGATCATCATAGTCATAATCCTGACTACTCACCTCCTCTCTCCTCGCCATTTTGTTGTTGCGCGGTGAATCAAGGTTCTCAAGATGGCGGCCGGTGTTTCGGCGTTTCGTCTGTATCGTGAGTTTGAGTCCTTCCTTGATGAGCTGGGAGCAAGTATGCTGCACACTTGGCGGTGAGGTGCAGCTGGGGCTCCCGAGGGGGGACCCTGTGCTGGAGGAGCTGGTATCACTGCCCCCCGGGGGGCACGAAGCGATGCGCGGGACGTTCCTCACCGTGTACCCATCGAACGGGTTAGTCATGGCGATCAGAGAGTTCAAGATTTCAGGAGTCTTCGGCGTAGTACACGAACTCTCCACGCCCAGCAAGTTGCTGCTGCCGCCGCTAGCAGCAGCGGCGCTGGTGGCTACGTTCACATTTAAATTGTACATTTTAAAATTGTCTTTGGTTGATCCTTTATCACACTACAGTATTGCAAACAAAGACAGGGTCCTATCGTCTAATAATTTTGTACTGTCATAGGTATTTTTTTTTTTTATGATTTCACTGGCTTTGTTTCTCACTTGTCTTTGATCTCAAGTATGAGCGTTAGCTCGCCATTTCTTGCAACTCACGACAGCTGAAGCACATGGACATGTCACGTGGCAACTCTTCTGGACCAATATGTGTCGCTTCTTCCTAAAAAAAAAATAAAAATCAGGCATTGTAATCACTCACCACTATTTTCTTTGAAGCTCTAAAACTCTCATTAATAGTACTATTAATTTTCGTATTTGGCATCCTGTTTATATCAATGTGTACAGTGGGACGGATGACACAATTAGGAGGTTACAGTTCAATAAATAACTGATCAGTGCATGTAACATCCTAACTGTAACCTTCTAATTAACTGTTGTGTTGACCGTCCTAATATACACATTAACAGTACTCGGCTGATATCTTGAGATTATTGCTTTCGACATTGTCCGCTGGCTTAACGCTTTGATGCTTGAATTTAATGCCGTAACGCTTTGATGCCTGAATTTAATCTAGATGTTTACAAATTCAGCTCCTACCTCACAGGAAACACAGTCCGTTCCCACTGCAAAGGCCAGTCGGTTATCACACTTCCTGCTGAGCCGGATATCTCCCTTATCAACGCACACCGACCTTCAACATCTTTTCTACGGTATTTCATAACGAACACTTCTGACGGCCATGTAACCTTGCCTTGCATGCTTCGAGAAGTACACAGTTGTATAGCCTTGCCGGTAGATGGCATGTAGGGTCTTTGATATTTCTTCGATTCTCCCCCCCCCCCCCCNTTTCGACGTAGTTGGGTAAAATGGTCGGTTGACAGGGACTGAACCTACCTATCATACTTGGCAAGGAATGTGTGATGGAAATTTAGGGAAATTATACCAGGTCATTCTGAGAATCATACGAAACAGTCTACGGCCAAAATGAATACACAGCGTTTTAACGTTAAAACAGATGGTGCATACAATACCTGCGCTGCGTCGAAGGGTTAATAAAAACTTACTTACTCCGTAGGGCCCCGAACTGGAGCAAGACGCCTCACCAAGTAGCCATTCCTACTTGCTCTATTTTCTCATGGCGGAATCAGAAGATGAATGTATTTCCGAGTGAAAATACTCCCATGACACGACTAAACCAGTATATGTAACATGTTCACGTATAAATAAGTTATCACGATAAAGTTACCACAAGTTTGCCAAAATATTGTTCTTGGTCGCCATGTTACTATCTTTTATTCTCTCACAAATGCTTTTATAAAAGCTGCATACTGTTACCTATTTTTATAGCTAGTGGGTGGGACTAAGTCGCTTGTACTGCGGCTACTTCTGGCCTACTGTACCAGCCCCAGATGATAGGTGAGGGTGATTGTGGAGCAATTGGTGGAACGAAGATTGGCGGGGGAAACCGAAGTACTTGGAGAAAACCTGCACCAGCGCCACTTTGTCCACCACAAATCCCACTTGACCAGACCCGGGTTCGAACCTGGGCCGCCGCGGTGGAAAGCCAGCGACTAACCGCTTGAGCTATGGCGCGGCCTGCTGTTACCTACTTCAGGGCCGTGCATTTCGCGGCGCCAGTGACATCCCCACGTTAGAAGTTCGCACGGCTGCAGCTGCTATCTGGAGCTCCCGAATAGCAACAAACAGCGAAATGTTACTTAACATCTCGACTATACAGCGTTGAATAATAGGATGTAGTTGATGGTGAACTGAAAAGGATTTGAAAGAAGTGGTTGTGGCCTACTCTTAGCATTAAACTGGCATTAGTATTTGCCTGGAGGAGACAACCACGATAACACTCAGCCAGGACAAACGGCGTCCCGGCAGAGATTCGAACCGAGCACCGCTTGAATACAAATGCAGAGCGTTACCGCTAAACTAGCTTGATATCACCCAAGGTCTATGTGTACGTCCCATGTGACCATGGCATGGCGCACCATGGGGTCCTGGACAGAGCAGTCGCGGAGAAAGGACAAGGGGTGGTCCTTCAGTTTTGGGATTCGCGTGGCAGGTACCAACTATCTTTCACCCTAAATAAAACACTGGGATGTTACGTACACAGAGCCTTGGACGGATTCTTCGGAGCAGTCCCAGAAAAGCAAAATGGACATGCGATCTGAGACCTCTAATGTCAGTCAGATGTCACTCACTTTAACAAGTTTCCCTTCAATTTTCACCTAAGATCAGGAAATGTACGTTTCTTTTCCCCCTTCCTGTGACACAATTCGGTTCATTATCGTCGTGTCTTCCATTTTCTAGACTTATAAACTCAAAATGCAACTGTTTCTCGACAGCATACCTTCTGAGCCACCGAAAGCGTCGTTAAACAAACAATACGAACGAGTAAATAAATAGTAAGATTTGAGGCTTTCACGGCGGTGACTATGAAGAAAGCAGTCTTCTGGGATTTGGCACCGTGTATATGTGGTGTTAACCGACGTTTCGGAGGAACGTATCGCCTTCATCTTCAGGGTAGAGGAAAAAGTATAAGAAATCTGCAAGCGACAAGACCGTGAGAACGGTAAAAGCAGACTGCATTTTCATAAATCTGAAATATCTCGCGAAATATCCAGGATCGCATGAGGTATTGCATTAACTACTTAGAAAGTACTGCGTTATAATAGTCCCAAGACAAACGGAAACACGAATTAAGAAAATATACAAATGAATTCCAAACTCTATTAAATTTCTTAACGCTTTATATTGAAAAATACTTAAATATATGCACTATTTTCCGGTCACGGTTGCCGAGCGGTCTAAGGCATGTACTGTCTTCGCTCGCTTGGAAACCGGGTTGCGTGGTCAGCGCAACGAAACCCAATGGCCGTTAATTTCAGTTTTCTAGACCGGAGCCGCTATTTCCTTGAAATAGCTCCTCAATTATCCTCACGAGGCTAGTGGACCCCGTTCCAGACCCACTACTTCTCATAAAATCTGGCAGCGCCGGGAATCGAACCCAAGACTTCTGGATCTGTAGCCAGAGAGGCGGTCACTTAAAGTAAATGCTTTCCTAAAATAAAATTCGGTTCTGCAACACCTAAAATGTGTTTATTATGTGACGGATTTTTAAACTGTATTTACACATTCGTCACGCCATTTGAACTGTCGTACATTCCATGAAATCATTCAGTCAATTTCAGTGTGTCTGTCCCAGCCGGAGGCGCACCTACAACCACACTCTTTCTTCCCTTAGCTCCTACAGTGAAGTATCCCGCTCTTCATATTCACATTCATTCATTTCTTCCACTTGTCATAGCAACACGAATCAACACGAACCCACACTGACCACACTGGGTTGAGAAACTCGCCGGTTTCCATTGGGAGCCGAAGGGGACCAGCGGAGCGCTCCGAACGTTCTGCAGCTGTCTCGTGATGAGACATGATCACATGATCGTGATGAGAAACTGCCGCAAATGTTAGGGGACGCTATGTAAACCGACAATGCCAATAAATATTGGTTTTTTAGAAAACCATGCCCCTAAAGAGAAGCTAATAAAATAAATATTGGCAATTAATACAAACTAAAGGTTCATTACCATGTTCAGAACAGTCAGCCACTGATTTCTATCCTGAGCCAAGCGAATGCGGTCTATCACCTCCCATCCTATTAATCCTCCTTGAACCCTTCATTTAATAGCAACTACATAACCTTGAAATGGGCACAGCCGTCCAGGAGCATATAAAGACAATTCACATAAAAGTGAAGGGGCCTGTCCTCACGCATTTTTGGCATTCTTCGCTCGCATGTTATTTCACTCGGGACTTAGTATGTCTTCTAATTGGCGAACCCGGACTGCGCATGGTCAACTGAATCTATCGCAAGCCATGGCCTCCTTTAGTTCGTCGCTGAAGGACGAACACGACTGGCAGCGCCACTATCATTCGACCGTTACAAGGCAGGCACCGTGACGCAACAATGTTTCGTGTTCCTCGCCTTTTCTCTTTACTTTAGCCAAATGTTCCTCTAGAAAAGAATTATTAAACGATTACTTAAAGTATCTGTTTACTATCTGATGTAATCTAGAAATAAACTGTAGACAGCTACTGAAAAATGTGTTTTCTGCTCCTATCATACGCCAATTTTACGCATCCCAATATGTGGAAGTTAAAATAATATTGAAATAAACTTCATGAGTAATGTAAACAATAAGATGGAAAATGAAGGTCTTTGGGTTTTGACACCGTGAAGTTCTGCAGGCGGACACAGACGCCTTGCAGGATCCCCCTAATTTCATGGCTATTTTACAATGCTTGCAGTATACATACTTAGATAAAACTATTCCTCTAACAGGCCGTGAATGCCCATAGGGTTGTGAGACGTCGAGGCTCCCACATTTTCTCTAGACAATCGGCTCAGAAATGGCGGTAAGGTTGTCAGCTTTACGCGCCGGCTGCCTTTTACCCCCAGCAAGATTCCTGGTACTTATTTCTGTTAGGGGCTGAATCGACCCCAGTGCCATGGTGCGGCTGGAAGGGTTAGGTAAATTGAAAAAAAAAATCCTTCGTTCACATCGAGAATCAAACCCACGACCTTCCGGCTTGTAGCATAGCGCCTCAACCAACTACGCTACCGCGTACCACAGTATTCACGCTATAGCGTCGATTAATAACATGAATAATGAATAAACTGGAACGAAGCGTCCGTGAGCTATCGGAGTTACTGCTTTGGCACTGGCATGAAGGGACGTCGGACAACCACAGAAACCTCGTTCAGGACAGTCTGTCCCGGCCGAGAGTCGAGCCGGTCACCTCCCAAATGCAGGTCTGAAGCTTTACTGACTGAGCCTACTTGCTCGGTATTTGAAAGCAACACGCTGCTTACATATTCGGGGTTGAATTATGTACGAAGAGGAAGTGGCTCAATAATTTGGGCGCGTTTCAAGGTCCTAAAGGATCTAACAAGACACATCTTTCATATTATTAACGACCGTTTCGCCACCTGGTGATGAATCTTGTAAATAACAAATAACATTAAACTGGAAATGGTTGGCTAGCGTCAAACAATGCCTGCATAGCATAAAGCACTAAATGATCCCCTAGCAACGACCAAGTGCACAAGTGGAAATCTGGTGACCGGGGACAAAAGGATTTTGGAATTACAGGTAATTACGACATCTGAAAATATGTTTATCAGTTTGACAACGCTACCGGAACAATGGACTACAAACAGGCCACGACCAAATCACCATAAGTTACGTCTCCATATTAATCAAAAGTGATATAATCTGAGGTTTAAACCTCGTCGTTAACCAAAAAGTCTGTGAATCGTACTGACGCTGCTAGCAGTGCGGAGACTCGCGCCAACACCCCCAGTACCTGCTCACACATCGGGAAAAGACTTCCCGTGCAAATGCTGTCAGCTGTTCATCATCTGAAACGTGGCGGGTCCGGTGTATGAAGAGCCTCACGTTAATCACAATAATGCCGCTTATATACACCTGCCATGCAAACAGAGCACTGACCAGTTCACAGACATATTCCACACGGACAGACAAGTCAGTGCACATGTGGCATGAAGCCGTAAGCGGCCAACAGGAAGACCTTGAGCTGGACAACAGTAACTGCATAAATTACCATCAGAACACAACAGATATCCAGGGGCTACATCCACGTGACCTCAGGCTGCAAATTACGAAAATCCGCTTGAATTCAAATGCACAGCTCCAGCAGTCAACTCTCTTAGACGGTAAGCGGGAAAACACTGTGGATATCTAATTAATGAAAACCAAGTTAATTCTATATAGCTGAAGTCTGTTTCGTGAAGCCAGTTACTCAAGAATGTTCCAGCCATTTGATGGAACCCGAAGGTCCATTACTGTGTGCATAAGAGCTCGCCACTGGGCCACTCTTGAGCCAGATAAATCCATTACATATCAACTCATCCTATTTCTCTAATATCCATTTAAATATAAGCTTTTCAACTACGTCAAGATCTTCCTAGTGGTCTCTTTCCTTCTGGATTTCCCACCAATATTTTGTATGCATTTTACTTCATCGCATGCGTGCTACACGTCATGCTCATCTCACCCTCCCTAACTTCATCGTTCTAATTGTATTTGACGAAGAATACAAGTTACGAAGTTCCTCATTACGCAGTTTTTCTCCAACCTCCTGCCACTTCATCTCTCTTCTGGGCGCACATTCTCCTCGGCACCCTGTTCTCAAGCACCCTGTCTATGTCCTCCCTGTAACCGGTTGCCTACACGTTAGCCCTTACGTTGGGCGTCATGTTCTTCTACTCGTCCTCTCGTGTTGGTCTTTACGTCACTGGCTTCTGGACTGCTACAGGCGACGGCGGCTACAGCTGGCTTTACCCTGCTTCACCTTATGCACCTCTGATCTTTAGGGTAATGGGATTTGTTTGGGCGCCAGTAAACTGCAACTATCAGTTTACAAATTTAGGACAGGTGTGAAGGATTGATAAGGGGGTAGCGGTCTTGGGTAGCTAGTTCCGCCGGTAGAGCTAAGATTTTGTCCTCAGGCCGTTTGGCTGGGTCTCTCGCTCAGGAAAGGAAGTGGGAACTCCTGTTACAACACCAACACACACACACACACTTTGTTCCACAAGACACTTTATTAAACTGTTGTCCATAGTGGCCGCCACTAACGCACTAGATTGAATTTGCGTCCGCTTGGTTTGCGATATGTAATACGACTTTTTGCAGAATTTGCGTCCGAATGGTTTGCGATCTGGAATAAGACTTTTTCAGAATGCTTTCTCCTCGAAACTCTCGGACTCGTCTCGGTCCACAAGTCAACTCCCTAAATTACGAGGATTGGTCAATTTCAAAAAATGGGAGTACACTAATTAAGTATTCCCCCACTCCGTTTAGGTATTACAGGGAATTTAGGTGTTAAAACTTAACATAAATCCTGTCAGTAGCTTGACAAATGTTACGCTTGGCTTGGGGTTGGGAGACCACCCATCTTTTAAGTTATGGGTTCAAAACTGTCACATATTGTATTCTCAAAGGATTTATCATCATCATCATCATCA
>NW_019744119.1:319300-373330 GCF_002891405.2 Cryptotermes secundus
TCTGATCTACTGCCCTAAGTGTCCATGTTTCAGCCCCATACAGAGCTATGCTCCAAATGTAGCATTTCACTAGTTTCTTCCTCAAATTTAAGTCCAATTTGCTGGTAAAAAGATTCTTCTTCTTGCTAAATGCAGCTTTTGCCACGGCAATCCTGGATTTAATTTCACTAGTACACCTTCCATCATCTGTTAACAAGCTACCCAGGATTCAGACAAGTAAAATTTTGTGTGACTTTCTAAAGAGACAAGCTCTTTCACTTCGCATCTGCGTTGACCAGTCGTTTTTCTTTTGTCTTTTGCACTCGAGAGTTTGGGCTAAAACTCCTTCTTGAGGGGAAGATATAGCCTATGTACATCTCGTCCATTTGCTGTGGGTTACAAGTAAACCTAACCGAACATGTTAATTTACCTGGATCAGAACATGCTAATAAGTTAAATCCAGCTGGGGTTGGCAGATCGGTTACATCCACATACAAACCTACATGTAAAATTATAGTCTTGAATATTTTAATGTTCAAATTTTCAGACAACAGACAACACGGGAGGTTTTGAACTCAGTGGTGGCAAACAATACCAGAATGAAATCTGCTCTTAATTACCTCATTAATCTAAGTTTGATTTGCTACTGTGTCCCCAAATATCTCAACTTTGCCATACTTTCCAAGCATCCATTATTAATCTTTATGTCTTAATTTCGCCCTGCACAATGGCAACATCAATATACACTTAGGTTTCTCAGTGTTCAAAACTTCACCGTGCAATAAAGAGTTTACCGGTCTTGTGATACTGCATCGCGATACGTGTTTCGCCTCCTAAAGCCATCATCAGACGGTACAGTTTAACTAACATTTTTATACTATTGAATTGTGCTCTATACATGGTCTCATATAACATAAATGCTTATTAGTATATGTATCTGGTTTTCTATTCTGCATGTATCTGAGATCAGTTATATTTTAGCGTCCTGTTACACTGATTCATGTCCATGGTTTATACTAACCGTCTTACAGTGTATACACTTTTTCACCTTATTCTTCACTTCCACACTACATGTTTCAGCACTAATGTGCCATCCTCAGGTGTCTTTATGCACGTTAAACTACTGTACTGCATGCCATGATGTCTTCATTCTAAAATGACTAAAATCTGTATTCGTCATATGTCGATGAATTCTAAATAATAAAACTTTTCAGGATTCATCCTACGTCGCACTCAAACACGCGAATTACGCCAATCCTCTTTTATGTGAGCATTCTTCCTACATACATTTGTGTATCGTGTTCTGTGTTGTGTTTTGCTCCTGTTACTGCATGCGTTGTACTGCTGGATACGTACACACACACATGCCTGGCATAGACCATAAGCTGATGGGTCCAATTCTGTTTCTATCCCATCTGGTTTTCCTGGACCTTCCTATAGAGATATGAATTCTAGAGCAAAGTTGAAAAGCAATGACGATAAAGCATCTCCTTGTTTTAGACCATTCTGAATAGGTAAAATGTCAAGAGAAATGTTTACCTATATCGACTTTACTTCTGGGTTCGTCTAAATACATTTTAATCAGCCTAACTAGTTTTATGGGTACCTCAAGATCAATGAGAATATTGTACAATACTTCCCTCCTAGCTTTCTTGAAGTCTACGAATAGCTGATGTACTGTCTCATTGTACTCCCATTTTTTCTTCAGTATCTGATGAATACAAAAAAATGTATTAGTAGTTGATCTTTTAACGTGGAATTCCATGCTGATGGTCCCCAATAATTTCATCTATGTGGACGTAACATTGAGAGAAGAATATTGGATAAAATTCTTTATGAAGACGATAAGTGGTATCTCGTGTTCATTTCTACAGTCAGTTTTATGGCGCTTTCTAATGTGGAACAACAGTAGACACCTTCCACTGATCAGAGAATTCTATATTCCAGATAGGATAATTGCAGTTATGGATATGATAACGTGATGTTTCGCCTCCTGCTTGAATGAGTTCTCCTGGAATGTGATCAATACCTGACGACTTATGCCTTTTAAACTTTGCAATAGCTGAACTGCATTTCCTTCTGCGTAATATCACTAGCCCTCTGTACATTCAATAGCAGACGGAAGTAGTTCTTCCACCTATTCAATGTTATGTTCAGGGAATCTTCAGGGATATCACCATTCTAATTCATTACTAAGTTACTTCTAGGTTGGTAACCCTTCTTAAATTCGTTTATTCCTCTATATCAGTCCCTATTGTTCTTGGTCTTACAGAGTGTCGCAAGTTCTTTAATTTTATCTTTCAGATATTCGAATGGACGTTTTCAGTTTCTATATCAAGTATATCGTAACTGAAATTATACCAATAATGCTGTTCAACTTGGGAGTGATCTGAACATGGTAATGTAAGGTCAGGGTAAAGTTGTCCCTGTGTTTAACTAATTAAGCACTAAGCCACGAAGCCGTTTGGGGGAGCGGATGTATAAATCATTTTCTTGACCTCGGCACTAGCTGGAGGTGGTCAGCTTCACGCCCCAGCCGCTTTACTCCCGAGGAAAGAGCCCCCGGTACCCATTGGACAGGAGGTTAGTGGGACCCCAAAGACGGTCTCTACGACGTTGAGGAGAGAATATTCTTGATCCTACCGGGACTCCAACTTCGACCCCTCGGTCGTCCAGCCCGTAGCTAGTCGCTACACTGACTACGCTATCCCGGCTCCTCGACCTCAACATGGTGTCTTCTTTAATAGGCATGTGGCTTTCACAATGAGTCACTTGTAATCCAAACAGTAGTGTATAGGCTTTAAAGGGGTATAGTACATCCAAGCAAAAAAGTCCAAATCAACAGACGTCCTGAATTCAATGCTTCTGAGATATGGACGAGTTTTGCATTTGACTAGATACTAGGGTTAACAATGCAATATGGATTAAGACATGCAGCAAAGAACCAAGAATGGCTCATTTCTGGTGAAGTTTGGGATGGTGTGGATGATGTTCTGCGCAGACGCAACGTGCTTTCAGCCGAGCAGAGTAATAAGATTCCATTAGAAAAGCATTTAATGGATTTAAAATCCAATGAGTACCTTCAGCTATAACTGCCTTTTCCTTTTTTGTATTGCTAGTGGGGTGGGACTAAGTCCCTTGTACTGCGGCCACTTCTGGCCTATTGTACAAGCCCCAGATGATAGGTGAGGGTGATTGTGGAGCAATTTGTGGAATGAAGATTGGCAGAGGAAACCGAAGTACTCGGAGAAAACCTGGCCCAGCGCCACTTTGTCCACCACAAATTCCACTTGACCAGACCCCGGGATCCAACCCGGGCCGCCGCGTTGGGAAGCCAGCAGATGACGGCTTGAGCTATGGCGCGGCCCTGCCTTTTCCTTACTAGTACACAAGTAGTGCATCTACAAAGTCTGTGGGACGGTCTCAACACATGCAAGATAAAGGTAAACAAACAAACGTACATGATGCGCACTGACCTGCCCTTAATCTGGACTCCAGTGTTATCCTACTGTAGTGCCCAGTGAAATGCAAAACTCGCCCATATTTCTGGACTTACGTGTATGTTGACTGGGGCTTTTTGCTCATTACGTGAGTACTATAGCAGCTTGAAAGCCTGTAACCCTCTTCAAACACCCCATATACTGTAATATATTTTGCTGCATTGTCATGCTTGAGAACAGGGTGTTGAGGAGAATACTTAGACCGAAGAGAGATGAAGTGACAGGAGGTTGGAGAAAACTGCATAATGAGGGGCTTCATAACTTGTACGCTTCTCCAAATATAATTAGAATGATAAAGTCAATGATGATGGGTAGGGCATGTAGCACGAACTGGGAGAAGAGGAATACACATAGGATATTTGTTGGAAAGCCAGAAGGAAAGAGACCACTAGGATGACCAAGACGTAGGTGGGTGAATAATATTAAAATTGTTATTAGAGAGATAGGATGGGATGGTATGGACTGGATCGATCTGGCTCAGGATAGGGACCAGTGGAGGGCTCTTGTGAACACAGTAATGAACCTTCGGGTTCCGTAAATGCTCGGAAATTCTTGAGTAGCTGCAGAATTGACGGCTCCTCTAGAAGGGCTCAGCTCCGCGAGTCATATGTAACATTTTATTTCTTAATGTAACAACTGCCAACAGACGCTGAGCGTTCAACGTCAAGTCTCGCCATTAGCTATATACGCTTCCTCACTATTTATTCTCTCTTCTTTCCGTTCCTACATGTTTCAGAATGATAAGTCGAGGCCGACGTTTAATGCCACGATATCATGCACAAACAGTCGACCGCAAGCCATCTCCGTTATACAGCACAGTACACTTCTCATATCTACATGAAAACATTATCGGTACTCACAGAATAGACATGATACATGAAATATAACACTGCTCGCTCGTTAGTGACCTACATGACGTTCATGCATTTTTTGTTCCTTGGCACTACAGCCCCAGTGGGCCTAGGCCTACCTCCATGAACTTCTCCGTTCACTTCGGTTTTTCTAGATCTTAAACATTCGGTAGGACCCCTTGAGCGGGTGATCAGCTCGTCGCAAGGCCTCTACCTGTACACAAACACAGAAAAACGCACACACATAAACTAAACATCCATGCCCTGAGTGGGATTCGAACCCACGATTCCGGTTTCCAAGCGAGCGAAGACAGTACATGCCTCAGACCGCTCGGATACCGTGACCGGCAATACTTCACTATGGCAACCTAAAATTGTGTTAAGACACTGATCTTTATGTGCTGCTGGACAACGACCGCAAGATAAGTACAAGAGCCGTTTGAGAATAACGGCTTCGCAAATAAGCATGTCTGCACGGCAACAATTGGAAACAGCAACAGAGGAACGGTATTTTCTGTGCGGTCGTGCCGAGATGTTATAAGCAGGACAGCTAGAGGAATGACTTAGTTGCGAGACAGTCGTCAGCCGGTAAGAACGTGAGCACTGATGCAGAGGACACTGCTGGAATCCGCCACCAGGCAACGACGGTGAACACAAAACAAACTGAAGACATCATGTGTGCTGTGGTTAAAGTGACCTTTGGAGTGTGTAACTCGGAGAGACTGTCGCAGTTATTTGTAGTTACGTTCTGTAAGTGTTGCAATACATCCAGTTACCAATCCAAACCCCTAAAAAGGCGATCACTTGACAACACGGAATTCTCGCACAAGCCCAAACAAACATATGTCTTGGCACCATCAGTTCGCGACAATATAGTGCGTTTCTGGGTGTTCTCAAGACACAACAGAGCACACCAGGGGTTAGTTATGATCTGCTCATCATTGAATACACACACAACAAATACTGCGACATGCTCTTAACCTTCTCTGCCTCTAATAGCCGAGCTGGTAATGCTGCAAGGGAATACGCGCTACGTCGAGTCATCAAGGCGCTAACGGGTTTCGACAACTCGTGCGGTGTCTCCGTGAGACAAAGTGTAACGCCTACTGCACATGCGATAGCAGGTCGCTCATGGAGTGACGGACACCAGCCACTGAAAAAGTCTAACTGCATCTGTGAAACGAGAGACATGGACTGGGCCTATCCCAATCTAGGGTACGCCTCTGAAGTACTTCTTCATAACAGTGCATTCTCTCCGCACCCCGGACTGCAGTTTTGCGAATGGCCACGTCGTTAACATCGTGGATGAGCTATTCCTTCAAATAACATTCCGCTGTCCACAAGGATCACCTCTGAACACGGAGAAATCTTCATGCTATGTGTGGACGTGTATCAAATGCGCTTTCAGCGTCAGCGTTTAGGTTGGAATCGTCAGGGACATTATCGTGGACCCCTGTGTGTTACCTGAGATGCTGATTCCTGAGCAAAATCGCGATTTTCTGGAAACTGTTCTACTGGAGCTGCTTGAAGATGTGCCTCCAGTTGTAAGGCAGTGGTTGTGGTTTCAGACACGACAGAGCTCCAGCGGACTGTGGGCAATGTCAGGCAGTGGTTGTACGATACATACCCAGTAAGGTGCATTGCCCGTCGAGGGCCGATTGCATGGTCTCCTCGGTTGCCAGATATAACTCCGACGGATTTTTTTTTTCTTTCCTGGGAGGGGGGAATCCCTGAAGGAGCATATTTATGCAGGCCCTCCCAGATTTATGGAGTATCTCGTGGCAAGATTTAAGTATCTGTGACAACGGTCAGAGAGCCGCGCAGCGTGCTACCGTCTGCCTGCAAACGGACTGAGTCCGCTTCGAACACATGGCGTCCGTGGTTTTGATGATTCGATAGTTTGCAGTATTTGATGGTGACGTGTATCCTGAAAACTAAGTGGTGCAGGCCAATGCAGTATAATATTTTCGACTTTTTCCAACAAGCAGTCAACATTACGGAGAACCTTTGCACGAATTCTCTCTCTGTATACACATTAGGATAGGTGCTTGAGAGGACGTAACGGATCCATTACAAAATTACAAGTTACATGTGTATATGGTTCCATACATTGTTAAATGTTTACGTTTGCATTTTCAATATTTGAGAGCCTGGCACTACAACTGTTGAAACACGTTGCCAATTTTTTTTGGAATATACAATGCATGCATGCATGTTTTATTCGTCTAAATATTGTCGCGTGTAGGGGTGCGTGCGTGACTTACAAGACGGGTTCTGGATTACATGACTGGAATTATCGACACTTTATGCAGACAACTCGGGATTACAGGCAATTACAGTGCTACCGGTATTTCCACACTTTACAGTTCACCGTTACACACGCACTAGGGTTCCCATTCTTCACTAGTCATATCCTGCCAACGGATTCATAATAGTCTCACTGTCACTTCAACACATATAGTCTTCCTTTCACAGCCTAATTTCTTTCTTGCAAATCCGGAAGACTCGACTCAGTTCTATTCCTCTGCTCCCCCGCGCATACCTGCATGCTGGCAGCCTGACGTCTCAAAGCTCGGCTCGACTCGTGGACTGCCAACTTTGGGATTCTTCCTTATAACCACTTTCCACGGACCACGCAGAAAACAAAACCTCTCTATTGCTGGGAAGGCGTGTTTACAGCGCCGCTATATAGCAACGGGAAGTTATTCGACTGACGCTTGCGTATTCGTTGCCGTGGAATGTGTTTACAGAGTCGTTGCCTGGCAAGAGCTTCTATTCTAATTTCGCTATTTAGGCTTTCTGGCGTCATTTCACAGTATATTTAAAATTCGATTCCTACTACACAAGAACTATTGCGTCTCCATTACAAATACGAACCAATTAATTCCGTTAACTATTATAATCATACAAAGCGCGTGCGCAGTTTCTGTAGTCAAAATGCGGAGTTTCTGAACGTTAAAGCAGGTGGTGCAATTAGCTACCTCTGTGCTTGGAGGGTTCAAACATTTGCAGTGTTCCCAAACGATAACAAGTGCCTGTCTAAAGCACCTCGTAATATCAATTAAGTTTTGAATATTTCAGAATTCACTGCCGCTATTTTGACTTCTATCGGTAAGTCCGACCAGGGAAAATGACAGGTATATTTCTTAACTGCAGAGTTTTCTATTCGCGAATATTCTCCATTACAATCGACTCAAAATAGCTCCATCCATTCCTAGACTGAAATTATCCTCCATCCTGCCAGTCTTACTGCTTCAGGTCTCGAAGAATGGGCTTAATGAATCTTATTGGCCGTGACAGAAGAAAGAGGATTTGTACATTCGTTACGCCCCAACATTAGTGCACAGAGTCAGCTGAACTTGGCTGTACCATCAAACACCACACAAAAAGGCGGCATACCCAGCAATGAATAATGAAATTGCCACGCAACAGCGGACATCACCACGGCAGCCTGTGTCGACTCGCTTCTTTGCTTTCTATGATTGCTGCTTCGTGCAGAAACGGGCCGCGAGAGGCAGACAGAACACGTGTCCTCCAGCCCAAGGCAGTCTCCCTCTTGTTCCGCTACAACACGCACAGGAACGCCCTTGCATTAGCGCGCTCGAATACTGAAGAGCTGTTCTAATGATGCTACATCGAATGTATTCATTTTGTCAGTTGAATGACTAGCATAAAGACTTAAAGTCAGGGGACTGATTACTGGGAGGAACACGGACGTGTCTTTCCGCTACTATGGTGTATGCGAGACATTCTTAGTTGAAGCGCAACCCTCCAAAACCCGTTATGGTGCTTAGGCGCAGAAGCTACTGCACCATGTTTCGAGCGGGCGGTACTGTACTTCTGAATAGCGGCCTCAGATAATAAACCTCCTCCTCCCAGAATCGTTGGCACTATGCTACAAGCCGGAAGGTCGCGGGATCGATTCCCGATAGGGTCATCTGATTTATCAATTGACGTAATTCTTCCAGCCGCACTATGACCCTGGGGTCGACTCCGCCTCTAACAAAAATGAGTACCAGGAATCTTCCTGGGGTGTTAAGGGCGGCCAGCCGGCGAGTAAGGCTGACAACCTCACCGCCATGTGGGAGCCTCGACATCTCACAACCCTAAGGGCCTCCACGGCCTGTTACAGGGATACATTTACCTCCTTGAATCGTTTCGGATTTGCGGGTCGATGAGGATTACATGGCTTGCCAAAAAGAATGAGACGATACTGTGACTAGGTTACGGCCTGGACCGGAGATTCAAAACCGGGTCCCGAGCCCACCCAGCCTCTTGTCCAACTGCTACCGTGGGCTCGTTACCAGAGAGAAAAACGGCTGGGGCTCATCTCCGCCTACCGCCTAAGAGGACAGAAGCCGTTCCTCCAGTTACCCAACTCTTATTCCTGGCGTGGTGCTTAATTAAACACAGGCAGCGTTCTGTCATGAGGGAACCAACACATGGGACTGGGAAGCCTGCCTTGCCTTGCCTGACAGCCACTCGTTCTCCACTCGCAAGCGAGGCTATGTGAATAAAACCGTACAGCCGACACGTTGGAATCAACGGGAAATAGAATCATTAGGCTGACACAGAACTCATAGCAGTTAGTTCTCCTTCCGGAGTACGTCACGTCACCCCCTAAAAATAAAATTGAGTGGTTATAATAAAGGATGATTTAGCTCATAACACTTATGTACAAGATTTAGCCAGTATTTTCACTGGCCATTTTGCAAGTAATGCCAATTTTCTTCACGACACGTTACCAACATGTCGGCTGCTGAAATAAAAGGTATGTGAGGAACGATCCAATGCACTTCGGTGGATCATAACAGGGGTGGGAACATAGTGTCACAATTTCGTTGGAGTGTGACTATAGACGGGGTTTGGATTGGTAATCGGATTTATTGGGCTCTCTGATACACCACTCGTGACTACCCTACACTGTTACACACAGTGTCCACAGTCACGTATTCACTTCGCTGCTTGGTAGCGGCTTCCAACAACGGACGTTCCCTTTCCTCTGGGTTGCCAAACTATCCCTGTGCCTCGGCTACCAGCTTCTCACTGCAACGCCTTACAACTGAACCCAACGGGTGTCTAACCAACTAACTAACTACAAAAACCGGAAGTTGTACTACGATCGAAAGTCAGTCGGCCAGTCTGTCTTGCTGCCAAGCACCCACCTTGATCCCAAGACCAAATCTGTATTACTGTCAGACAGCTGCAGGTTTCTTGACGTGGGGCGCCCCCTCTGACGACAGCAACGGTCTGTCGTTTACAAATGCTGCTGGTCCTCGCCAGCGCAGTCATACTTGAGCCCAAGAACCGCGGAACTCATGACCATATGGTGGAGGTATTCGAACGCGCCTCCACGCGGGGATGAGTGGAACAAAGTCAAAGTTATGTTACGACCGAACGTCAGTCGACCAGTCTGTCTTGGTGCCAAGCACCCAAGAACGGATCTGTGTTACTGCCAGACAGTTGCGGGCTTCGTGATGTGGGGCGCCCTATCTAACGAGAGGACGGGCCTGTCATTTACAGTTGCTGCTGGCCCTCGCCAGCGCAGTCATCCTCGATCGCACTCCCGCAGGAGTCATGACCATATTTTGCTGTCCAGAAAACGTCTCCTTCATTATTGTTCTATTCTCGTTGTCGTGGAGATGTGCTTGTTTGCAGAGCCGTTACTTAACGGCTGTTGTACGAGTATAGTCGCTTATTTCGCGGTCGTTGCGTAGCAACTGGTCTACATGCGACGATATTAACAGAATTAAAAACAGAACTCATGCTGTACAAACTTTCGAAGTGTACGAATAAAAGTAATTGCATTTAACGTGGCGATATGCGATACATCTGGTGGTGTGCAAGTGTCACCACCTAATTCCGGAAGGCAGAGTTCATGACCGTATAACCTTTACTTAGATTACGCTAATTCCAGTTCTTGCCTGGTCTGATATGTTGGAAGTCGGGTACTACTGAGCGTACTTCAAGCGCATTTATCAACCCGAAGTCTGTGGCGTGGTCTTGATGGGAGGGCCGGAAATCCCTGGGTGGAATTACATGAAGTTACATTCGCCGTGAGATTTACAGCCTGACAGAGGAGCTCCTGGTTTCGCCCAGCGCATCTCACTAGATATATCCGCTCCTCTTTCTTCGGCACAAGTCGGGACACATCTGTCGGGGAAGTGGCTGGAGGACTAGCAGCGTTTTCCTCTTCGCCGACATGTAAAATTGGCTTTGGGTCCTCGTACGGTACCGTGGGGGNATCACCTGGTCTTAAGGTCTGACATGCGTCGAAAGCGGCATTCATTTCACGGACTGTTGCTTAGACACGGGTAAACAGTCAGGTTCCGAATTCAAGAGCTGTGATTTTTGGTTAGGACGGAGTTTCAGCGTGGCCATGGGTGAACCCTGCAATATTATGACTGTTTCCTTCCCAATTCTCTCAACTTCGCCATACGTAACTACACTGTCATCTCATGAGTGTGTAATTTTAGCAATCGTTGCTTCGCATCTGGGAAGCTCCCGGTTCAAATTTCCCTCTCGAAACCGGACGGCTGTCCTGCCTGGTTACGTAGTTAGTTGAGGCACTATGCTACAAGCCGGTCGCGGGTTCGAGGCTCGAGGTGGATTTTTGTTTTCAATTTAACTAATCCTTCCAGCCACACGATACCCCTGGGGTCGACTAAGTCTCTTAACAGAAATGAGTACCAGGATTCTTCCCAGGTGTTAAAGGGCGGCCGGTGCGCAAGGCTGACCTTACCGCCATCTGTGAGCCGACTGTCTAAAGAAAATGCGGTGGCCTCGACCCTATGGAACTCCACGGTCAGTTACAGGGATAGCTTTACCTTTTACATGGAACGACCCGCAATAACTCCGCGGTGCCGTGTCCTTCTTGAGAAGCTAGTAAGGGTTTTGTTCAGCTATTTAAGGAATTCCCGGCAAATTTATGGAACGTGTAGGTTCATTATCGTGTTACATGGTTCCAGTTCTCAGCCAGATGAACCCAGTCTATACACCTCTCATTGTACTTGTCACGATTAATCTTGATGTATGGAATACGAAATGTTACAGCCCCACTTGACCAGCATGACTCAAAATTAAATTCGACAGTTGTACCATCAACACCTAAGTTACCCAACGAAGACGATAATGCCCTCCAATTATGTGTTCATTGTAAAGCAATTTTTTGCGTGTCACTAATAAAAACTTTAGGTTAACAATCGTATTCGACTACACGCATTATGATTATACCACCAGTACTCGGTTTCCAGTAACTCCCTTTTTGAAATACAACCCTCTACATACATGTGATGATTTTTCAAAATGTAGACGTTCGCTGTACGAACGCCCAAGGTGTTATGGTGCTCCGTTCTGACATTCTTCTCTCGTCTATGTTACAAGATCGGAATCAAGCAAGGTTAAACCACAGAGTGTGACAGAACTTACTTAGGTTGGAGTATGCGGGATTTGGGCGCCAAGGGAAACTTTAATTGTTTCTTGCATCCTGTTGTGTATTTGATCAATATTAGAGTCAATTTTACCGACCACACAACATATTGTTATTATTATTACACTACATGACCTCTTGAGGTCGAAACATGTAGTGTAATAATAATAAAAATATGTTGTGGTCGGTAAAATTGACTCTAATATTCGCCAAGGGAAAGTTTTTTCTATCTCTACCATGAGTCGATTTCTGCCTCTGATATAAGGATTTTTGGATGCTCATGCAGACCACCTGATTATATTCGGCCATGTTTTAAGTGGCAACAACTCCAGGGGCGCGACGAGGTTGGTTCAAACTAGGTTCATAAAGAATGTGTCATTAATTTTCTGCACTGTATGTGATTGCTTCAATTACTACTGGATTTAGTTATTCACAATTCAACACTGTTCAGAAGAAGAACACAATACCTGTGACATTACAACGCGATGAACTCAACTCTTCCGTTCTTCCCTGGCGACGTTTTGAGGTTCAGTAAAATTTGGAACAGACTACTTCAGGCATGAAAAATGACATCGAAGTTTCATGTAAAATTCTCACAACCGCTTCTATAAAAGGTGAATTAAGCGCCACGCCATGCAGATGTATGGGGGAGTGGAGGCATAATTCTACCATTCTTAACCTTGGCACTAGACGGATGTGATTAGTCGGCTTCACGCCCCGGCCGCTTCATCCCCAGGGAGAGTCCCCGATAACCGCTGGATGGGCTCCAGAGACGGTGTGGACGCTGTGCAGAAAGTGTCTTATCCCTGCCGGGAATCGAATACCGGTCGTTCAGCCAATTGTTATACCGACTGAGCTATCCCGGCTCTCAAGACAGCTTCCTCTTTAGTTTAAAACTTGAACTCACGCCTAACAGGCTGATTTACTAGTAGATATCCGGTCATGGCTATGGTGATTATACGAGCCTAGCGAATCCTAGGCATACTTTAAGCATTTACATGAACTATGATTTGCTGCCTAACACGTGCTAGTATGACTTCTGCCTATCACAGTGGCTGTGCGGTCTAAGGCATGAAATGGCTGTCTTCGCTCGCTCGAACACTGGGATCGTGGGTTCGAATCCCACTGAAGGCATGGATGTTTGTGTACAGGTAGCGGTCTTGCGACGGGCTGATCCTCCGTCCATGGAGTCCTACCGACTGTCTTAGGGTTAAGAAACTCAAGTGAAAGGACCTTTTCACGGAGAAGGAGAAAAAGAATAACTTGTTGGAGTCGCAGAGGTTGTACAGTCAACGCATTATTGTCGAAAGAAGAACAGATATCGGTCCCCAATTTTGCGCTTTCCAAGCATCATATCTTGGTCTTGAAGGGGTGCAATCGATTCTGAAGACTTGCCTTGTTCTGAAGTACAAAATAACGAAAGAGTACCAGTAAGTTACAAGGATAAATATGATCATTCATAAATAACTCAATCTATGGGCGTAACAATTTTGAATTGGTCCTAAAACGGGCGTAATGCGTGCTATCCTTCGGTGGTGACCGGAATTTAACGTGTATTTTGATATTAATTTCACTATCTCTGGAGCCAAGAATAGCGCCTCAAGTTTGGGGCCTGACGATCTTGCTGAAGAGAAGATTAATTTCCAGAGACAGGACTGCCAGCAGAATGAGGTACTGCAACAGGTGCTGGCCGCATTATGGGCTTCATTTGTCACTTCAGGGACATCTCCACGGCAACGCCGGACAAGCAGGATTGTGTGGACGGACAGAGTGGGTTCATCATGTACAACTGCCACACAGAAAACACGGTTCCAACTGAAAATTCAGACACCAAAACGCCGTTTAACAATAATAATAATAATAATAATAATAATAATAATAATCTATACCACATAATTTTAAGGGCGCTGCTTGAGATTATGAGCACGCCTGCGCTAGTTAGAACTAATTTTGCCGGTAGATGGATCTCTTGTCTTTCAGCTGTTGCTATTTTCACGAAAACCATTCAGAACTTCACGACTCGATGTAAACTCTCACTAATCCGGTTACAGTTCATCCGGATCGAAATATGAATAATTCTGTTCGCAGCTGAGTGCATACTAAGACAAGCGGGGCTTAGCAAGATGAGGGCAGCTGGAGAGACTGGAACCACGCAAGACAATATAAAAGATTGGTTTGGGCTGGATGAAAGAAATCCTGTATTTCAGCCTCTCGTCTTTGCTTTTATTTTTAAAACAAGGTTCTACGGCATTTTTTTTTCATTTTTATCAGCACTATCTATATTACTTAGATTATCTATTTATCTATCTTACTTATGTGTTTTGGGCTGTATTTTACTTCACTAATCCGGATTACCTTCCAAACAATTCATCTGGATTAGCGAAGGTTTTCTGTACTCTGTATTCGTTCAAAATGAGATGTTGTGTTCGAGCTGTCAGTATGCCAATCGGAGCCCTTAATACATAAACAAATACATCAAGTCGACTGCTGGAGTACTTACGGTCTAGATCTATCCAAAAGTGGGATCGCGAGTTCGAATCTCACTCGAGGCACGACTGTAGTCTGTGCACGCGTTCTACTCTCTCCTGTGTAATCGTGTGACGTCACAAGCTGAGTCTCTGCCTAAGGAGTGCTAAGGAATATGTACTGATTCACAGCCTTGCATAGAAGCAGGCCGCAGGCTTTAGTCTGTAACAACTGTGGAAGGAGAATACGTGAATAAACACAGAACTACAGTCAGCCCGTCGCTTTCTGAAGCCGCGGTTTTGAGGTTCGAGCTCAATAAAGATCACGGCTTCGAATCTGGTTTCGGATACCAGCCGTTCTGGATGGGACTCTTCATAGCACCCCTCCAGATAAATGCTGGGACAGCCACCTTCACCAGACCATGACTGCTACTTTATTGTTTTCCAATTCAATATCCTTGCTTTTGGCGCTATAAATTTAAGCAGTTGATACAGCGTTGTTTCGTAGGAGAAGAGACACAATAAAGTGGCCTACAGATCAATTACTAGAGTATGTGTCACCCGATCAAGGAGCAGACGTCTTTACCATGAGATATCTCTTGTCGGAGATTCGAACCGGGCACCGCCACAATATAAATCAGAGACGTCACTATTTGAGCCAGTGAATGCGTGCAATAGGAGCAATTCGGCTTCTTGTAATCACAATCCAATCATAACCAACACCGAAAGATGAACAAAGTAAGTTTCAAGAAACGCTTCAAGGTAAGTATTTTTCATAAAAACGACAACAGCCGGTGACTGAGAAGCTACTGTTCCCGTAATCAAGTGCACGGAGAACTGGTACTACAATGGAGAGTCAGGAAGGTCATAAATGCATATAAAACGTAAAAATATATGATATTCGTGCCTGGAAAAAACATTTCTCGACATATCCTCCGCCAAAAATGACACACTTGTCCCATCGCTTTACCAGTGCGTCGAAACCCACAGCATAAAAGTCTGTTGACTGTTGTCTCAGCCACTTCCGCATCTCCGTTTCAAACATCTTCGTCATTAAGTTTCTCGACCCAGTTGTGAACGGCTTTACGCAACAAACACTTCTTTATGAATATCCTGTGCACTGAGTCCTTTTGCCCACAAAAACAAAAGCGCGAACAACGTTACTCTTCAACAGTACACTCAAGCACGGTCGCCATTTTCACTACTAAAATCAGCCTCTAAACATGCGCATGCGTGTCTGCTACCTGGACTGCCACGACGCTGGACTATGCTGCTACCTAGTGATACATACAGAAAACCTATTACGCCCATTAGAGCTGTTTTGTTTCCATTTTCGGGCTATTTACTGCCTCTCCCTTGTACCTGCAATTACATCGTGCAGCGGGTCTATCGGTGTACTAAGAACCACGATTTCTGGCATCATTTTATTATACAGAGAGAATTTGTATGTGTGTATACATTTGTGCAGTCTGCGTGTACGTGGAAGATGGACCACTTCCTTGTGCCACTACAGTCAGATGTTCTCACGCAACCTGCGTGTTCCCTGACACACGCAAGGGCGAGCAGGCTAGCTGGCAGCTCGCGTGCCGGGCTCCAACACATTAAATAACATTCTTTACAATAACCGGATCGCCGTCCCTCCGTTTTCCCCTCCCGCCCCTCCGAGTCACTGTATCACAACCGTGCGACTGCCTTCAGTATTATCGTGGTCTTCTGGGTTGTGACTCAGTGTAGCCTGGTACGACATGTCGGTTTCGTCGGCTTTTTAACGCAACGGTGCGACCCGTGAGAGCGGACAGCACTCGGGTGCTGCGTAGCGAGGCTGGCGTGGCAGTAACGCGGGCGAGATGCGTGATTCAAATTGTTCGTCGTTTTCGTCAGTTCCTTCAGGCAACTGCCGTGATACTGACTTGATAAGACCACGGCCACTTCCTTCCAAATCCTTTTCGACACATCCACGGCCCTTATCGTTCAACGCTATATACAGTTTCCCAGTAAAAAGTAAGCAAAGCTACCCCTGTAAGGGGCCGTGAAGGCCGATAGGGTTGTGAGACGTTGAGGGTTCCACATTTTCCAAACAATCGGCTCAAAGATGGCGGTAAGGCCTTCAGCCTTACGCGCGGCCGCGCTTTACTCCCCAGGAAATTTTTTTAATTAATTCCTGGTACTCATTTCTGTTAAGAGGCTGAGTAGTTGCCCAGTTGCCTGGGAATTGAGTTTCTCAGTCTTCCGCGAGCTCGTTGCCGTTTCCTCAATTTGCGCTGCTCCTTTCAGTTCCACGTGTTCAACTCAGGCTGATAATTCCCGGAAATTTCGGTTGCGGTTGCCAGTTTCCTTCGTGTGCCCTCGCCCTGAGCACTGAAGGGGGCCGAGGAGGACACGTAGGAATAAGAATATTTCGGAACAACGCACACGTGTGCGGCGGCTTGTCTATCCGACTGTCTGTCTCGGCAGATTAATGCGTTGCCAAACAAACTGCTCCAGAATTCGTCACTAGGCGGCTCTGCGGTTCACACGTTATCAGTATGTCGTCCACTGTAGCCTGCCAAATCGAACTGAATTTGACACCACAAGTTTATGGTTCCTACACAAAGCAAAAACAAAGATTCTACAGTACTACATGTCGAAAGTGGTGTTCACGAGTCATAAACAAAACAGAAACAACACTAGCTGACAGTACGCCATCTTGTCTGTTGAGGAACTGACTGGACCTAATCCAAACAGAAACAAGAGCTGACAGTGAGCCATACTGTCTGTTGAGGAACTGGCTGGCCCTAAGACAAACAGGAACAAGAGCCGACAGTTGGCCACCTTGTCTGCTGAGGAACTGACTGGCCCTAATCCAAACAGAAACAAGAGCTGACAGTGCGCCATACTGTCTGTTGAGGAACTGACTGGCCCTAAGATAAACAGGAACTAGAGCTGACAGTGCACCATCTTGTCTGTTGAGGAAATGACTGGCCCTAAACCAAACAGAAACAAGAGCCTCGGTACACCACTGAGGGGTACAGTGGTCAGTTACTCCAGGTGAGTTTCGGAAGAGTGCATGATGTGTTTTTAGAACCGGCGTTGACACGTATGGCAAGTAGCGGGGCTGTGGTTGCTTCTGAGCTGCGGGACGCGGGGTGAGGCACTGTAACACTTTGTTACACCCTACAATCGTTATCTCACTGTGCATTCTATTCAGAATAGCCATGTTCAAAACACGAACACCACCTCACGCAAGAAAGAAAATATTTAAATAATCAAATTACATTTGATGTTCTTGGGGAGGTGTTACGATGGGGCATGACGCTGTGTAGTTTTGCGGATAAACGCCAACAATTCTGAGAAACTACCCGCCTTCATCCTCAGGTTTGAAGAATTGGTACCAGTACCCATCTACCAAAGGACACATCACTTTTCAGAAGACTGTTATATGAATTTTAAAAAATGTTATAAATCTTGCGTAATTTCACAGGGAATCCTTCTTGAAAAGGCAACAGTCACCCAGCTTCTTACGAAATTCCCTATATTTTATGGAACCTCAGTGTTCACTACTGTTCATAACAGCCCGCTACTGACCACATAAACGGAATTTGAACATTTACAACCACTTATGCCAGATTAATTTTAATATTATCCGCGCAATCTACTCCAAGATCTACCATTTGGTATCTTCTCTTCGGTCTCTGTCAAAAGTTTGCACGTATTCTTGTTTCACCGTATAAGCTACATGTACAAGCGCCCTCTCAATCCTTCTTGATGTAATCTTCCATACACATTGTGCAGACAGTAGACGGCTGTTGGTTATTCTACGACTGTCAGTAGAGGCAGTATATGGCTTCGAGCGGTAGGATGACGAATGAATTGGAAAGGATTTGGAAGGAAGCGGCCGATCTTAACGAGGTACCGCCCAACATTCACGTGGAGGGACTGAGAAAATCTTTAGTAATGCACTATCCCCTGCCGTTTACCTGGAGAGGACAAGAAAAACACGAGCCGTCAAGATGGCAGGTGCGCCAATACACGGCGTGTGAATTGTGGAGGCCATCACTGCAAGTCTCTTTTACATCCAAATATTCTCTCCTCAGCACTTCCTCACTTTTAACGTACGTCAAGAACAAAGCGTGGCGATAGCAGCGTGAACGTTTTGCCCATCCAGTGCGCTCCTTATCGGCCAGTCCTGCTGAGATGTGCAAAGCAGCACGTCCAGTGGCTTCTGGGAAAGTCACATGACTCGACTGCGTGCAACAGTGGCTCATGCGAACGGTACGTTTCCATGTATATATCCCTACATACGATCTGAAGCCAGCTACGCATAAAAATACGTAAAATTCAGCTCCATCCTCACAGGAAACAATACGCATCCCTTATAATCACGGGCAGATCATTGTTGTTTGGGGAAATAATCTCTGTTTAGTGTCAGAATCATATGATACACATAAATACACTGTGTCAACAAGATGGAGACTTCTTATCTTTAATCCTGGGTACCCATACATAACCACAGGACGAATGATTGAATGAATGAATGAATGCATAAGGGGGTCAGCCATAATATTCCGGCCCTTGCACTGGAACCTTAAATAATCTATTGTGCTTCCCCTTTTGATTAGCCCTTTATTAATCCTACACTTCGAATAAAATGTAGGGCTTCGTTTATGGGGGCGTCATAATAGTCACTTGGTTCCATAAAGAACTGGCACAAGTGATGAAAATCTGAAATACTCTATGGCCTCACCATCACATGGGATATGTGTAACTGATCCATCATTTTTCCACGAGCCGCGCCATAGCTCAAGCCGTTAGTCGCTGGCTTCCCACCGCGGCGGCCCGGGTTCGATCCCGGGTCTGGTCAAGTGATTTGTGGTGGACGAAGTGGCGCTGGGGCAGGTTTTCTCCGAGTATTTCAGTTTCCTCTGCCAATCTTCATTCTACCAATTGCTCCACAATCACCCTTATCTATCATCTGGGGCTGGTACAACATGACAGAAGTGGCTGCAATACAAGGGACTTAGTCCCACCCCACTAGCAATAAAAATCTTTTTCCACGCACCGTTCACAAGTAGGGGTCATCTGTCACGCTCATTATGAAAAGGTGTCCTTTCGCATGACACTGTCCTGTAAATAGTCCTACCACCCATCTTAATTGGTTTCTGTTTAATTTCAACAGATCCTAACCACAAGATTTAAAAGGGTTGATGCACGACGGTTGCTATACTGCACGTCCTACTTCAGCACTAGGGAACTGAATTCAACCCAGTTTCGCCACAGTGTACTGACGTGCTTCATTTAACTGCGTAACCACCATTAACCAACTGATGAACTGATTTTTTGTTCAGGTGAACTTCATACTTCAAAAGGGTTTTTTATTGCTAGTGGGGTGGGACTAAGTCCCTTGTACTAGGGCCACTTCTGGCCTATTGTACCAGTTCCAGATGATAAGTGAGGATGATTGTGGAGCAATTGGTGGGATGAAGATTGGCAGGGGAAACCGAAGTACTCGGAGAAAACCTGCCCAGTGCCACTCTGTCCACCACATTCCGGTGGAATGGAAATTTGCAGGGAAAACACGATTCGGAACTGAATGCCAGCAATCATCGTCCAAATTTACCCGTTTTAACTAAAAATTTAAACGAGGCAAATCATACACGTATATCTTGTTTCCAGCGTCTGTCCGCCTATTGGGTAATGCGCGGGGGGGGACAAGGAAGCAGGCAGACCTACGTCAACACCTCTACGATACAGACACATGTCGAAGTAAGAGATAGCACGTTTATTCGATATACAACAGCGATGGAGGGTTATTACTTGCCGGTATGAAACACCGACGCCTCGACGCTGATGGCACGGCACGAAATATCCCGTTTTCGTCTGATTTATAGGCATACAGTCGCCATGCTTGTATGCTACATCACAAGGCCAACAGGACATTGCGCACCGAACAGGTTCGTGTGAAGGCAGATTTGCACATTCGGGGGGTGCTCGGCCGGGACATCGGAGTGCGTTACATCTTTCGTGGGTCTCTGCCTCATATAAAATACAGTTTAAGTTTTGATGTTATCACAACAGTGAAAATTTAGATCCATGTCTTTCTGATTGTGACACCGCGTAGTCTGGTAGGTACGTACGAGTGAGCAGCCCGCTACCTCCAGGTTTAACCCTAAAAATGGAAGCAGCAGACGTAGGGTAGCATCCTGACGGCCTGACAAACACAATCTTAATACATGAAATTGTCCTCAGCTTAAGTGCCATGAAATGAAGGCGTACAGGGGCGTGGATGGTGAATCCAGGTGTAGATGGTGCTGAGAGGTTAGCTCTACGCTCCGGCCTCTTTATTCTTAATGAAGATGCATTAGTACCCATTGGAAAAGAGGCTGGGCGGGCCTCAGAGCCCTTACGAACACAGGGATGACGGAGAGCAAAATCCTGGTCCATGTCTGCCCCTGCATCCTTCAGACTGTATCGCCCCAAACGCTCTTTGAGTGCATACAAAAGGGCTGCAACATTTGAATTAGTCTCCCTCGTCTCACAGAATGCGAAATCCGGACTATCACATAACTTCATGAGAAGTGTGAGATTTTGATTAATTTTCGAAAACTGTAAAAAATTTCAATTTTGTACAGTGACATATGTCGATATTCTAAAATCTGTTTTTTTTCTCTCTTCGATAACTTTGCAAGTTCGAAAATCTCCAAAAATATTTTAGATGTATGGAGATTTTCGAAAATCCTTACTTTTCTTTCAAACAGCTTTACTTTAACGAAATTGTTTGAATTTTCTTTTCAAAATGTCAAATCGTCTTTAATTTTGAATGATACTCCAATTATTTTATCGACCAACGTTCCATGATCACTAACGCTTTCAATCGCCACTTACAGTGTGGCAGAAACTGCTGCATTCCAACCCTCACCATTATAAGGTTCAACCATTTCTTCCGGATCCTGCATGGGTGCATCTTAGCAACTCCTAGTACACCCAATATCACTAATTCCATAGATGACTTTTCGCCGGAGGCAAAGCGACTGAAGCTTCAAGCTCACTACTCTGATAACATAATGCCATGGTTTTAATCAGTTGAGTTTCACCTCGACAACTCCATACGTCTTGTTGACGTTGTGATGGACGCGCGAAGCATGTGATCTCTTAACTGCAGTGGTTTCTAGAGACAATATACGCCTCTGACATCCTGGCAGGAAGCATTACTGGGATTTCTTAATGATTTACTTAGAGACAGGAGATGCCGATGTCGACAGAAAAGTACATGAAACCTCACAAGGTTTAATATTGAAGTATTTAACCTTATCGCGGGAGAAGCGGTAGTTCTGCTTATCGAACTCATCAACTACCCACCTACGGCTCTACAGCCCACTGTTAGACCCTGCCCGCTCTTTTTCAGCTTCTTGATCTTTTACACACTCGGTAGGACTCCTTGGGCAGGGGATCAGCCCGTCGGAAGACAAAATGCACACAGATGTCCTTGTCTCAAGCGGGATTCGAAACGACGATCCCAGTGTTTGAGCGGGCGAAGACAGTTCATGCCTTAGACCCCACGGCCACTGTGACCGGCGATCCATCTGCCTGCCTAAATTGGGTAAGGTAAGGTTTTTCTTTGCCGGTCACGGTAGCCGAGCGGTCTAAGGCGTGTACTGTCTTCGCTCGCTTGAAAACCGGGATCGTGGGTTCGAATCCCACTCAGGGCACGAATGTTTAGTTTGTGTGTATGCGTTTTTCTGTGTTTGTGTACAGATAGAGGCCTTGCGACGAGCTGATCACCCGTCCAAGGAGTCCTACAGAATGTGTAAGATCTAGAAAAACCGAAGTGAAGGGAGAAGTTCATGGAGGCAGGCCTAGGCCCACTGGGGCTGTAGTACCAAGGGAGGAAAAGAAGTTTTTCTTTGACTTAATTACATAAAGACGTGCGGGGAACTGCATTACCCAGTTCCGTACCAGTTTCTGCAGACAGCTACTTATCTCTCTTGTAATGAGAATTCCTGTGTATGTGATGAGAGATGCACGTTTGCTGGATCACACAGCATGGTCACTGCTTAGACACGGTTTTGTTCTTCACGACTAAGCAGACTAGTGCTGTCGCAACGCTTTACACTTGTATTCGGGAGGCGCTCACAAAACCTGACGGGACATCGCCTATCCTAACTGAGGTACTTCACCACTTCTTTTTGACCTTGGCAATGATGGAAGTTTATTTCAATTACGCCAAAACCGCCTTTTGTTCTGGTAACGAGATATTATACTGCCTTGTGTTCTGGTGACGAGATATTATGCTGCCTTGTGTTCTGGTGACGAGATATTATATTGTCTTGTGTTCTGGTGACGAGGTATTATGACAATGCCGTGTAGTCTGGTGACGAGACAATGTGCCCTGGCAACGATATACACAATATTAGTGTTCTAGTCAAGAGACGGGAACACATAGGGCCTAACAATACTTCGTGTTGTTGTGTAACTTCTGCTTCTCTGTTTTCCTTCCCAATGGACTAGCGCATTCGGGCTCCTCCCTTTCGATGCTCTGGTGCCAAGTAAGGAACAGAGAAACATGGAGCGCTGTTTCCTAGTGAGCACAGTACAGCACACTAACAGCATCAGCGACTGTCACACTGGCGTCCTCCCTCAGTGTCCTCACCCCCCGGTCAGGGCGCAGTCACTAATCGAGATACATGACAGCCGGCTGGGCAGCCGATTTCACTACTTTCGCTGGATCCATAAAGGGCCCACGGGGTACTAGACCGCCTCAAGAAAGTGGAAGGTAAAGGTCCTTAAAGAAGCTTCCCTGAATGTCTGGAGATTGCGGAAACCTATGAATACCTGAGTGAAGGGAAAAAGTCTGCGAACCAGATCTCAACCTGGAACCTCCAGAATGCAAAGCACGAGTGCTACCCACCTGTACGCTAAGCGAAGTATTAATTTAACATTTTAAAGTATATAAATATTTACCTGTATTCAAATTTATAATGAAAGTTAAAATTAATACCATATTACAGCTGCCTCCGTAGTCTAGGGGTAACGTTCCCACCTCATGACTCAAGGTACGCGGGTTAAAACCCGGCGGAGGTCGTCGAATTTTTAAATTCAGGGAACAAGTCCTCCGGGAGGGACTTTAAGCCGTGGGTCCCGTGTGTTAGATTTACGGCACGTAGAAGAACCTCATGTCTCTAGGAGACCTCTGAGCTAAATTAGGCAAATTTTCCCGCCCAAGTAGTTTCCAATGCCTCCGGTAGATAGGGAAAGTATTAGGTATCACTGTCAGATGAGGACCGACCTCGCTTACAGAAAGGGACTAATTATCAGATACCACTGCCAGTAGAGGGCCGACCTCGTTGGCTGAACGGGGCTGATAGCACGCACCAGTACCGGTAGGGTATGGCGACAGTAGAAATTAAAGGGGGGCGCACAATGGACCAATAACTGGTCTAAGTGCATGGGGAAACCCACCTCCTCTAACAATGAATGAATGAATTTATACCGTATTACTCCGAATATAAGACGCACATTTTACACATTTGTTCCCCCGTTGAAAAACAGTATCCTCTTATATTCTAAGTAATACCGTACAACTACATGTTCCATACCTCACTTTTATTCTAGAGCCTTTACAGTATGCGACACATTTAAGTAAGCCCAATGACTACAAATCTGTCCCTGCGTCACCAGAAACACACATTTCCTCTCCATTCGAAAGAGCGATCTGTTAATGCTGTTAAGTGAGACAATCTCTGCCTATATGTATACATACATGTACTCCGTGGAAAATGCATTTTTCTTAAGAGTTAAAACAGGTGGTACGTATAGTAACCACAATGGCTTAAATGGTTAACCGCCCACATGCCAGAAGAGAATGGTCTAAGAGGTCGGATCAGGGTTTCCCGTGCCCTCTTGCCTGCCATACTTTCTTCGAGGTCTCTTGATGTCAGAACTACCTGCAGTTTCTATTAACTGTCTGACAATACTCACCTGGCTACTAACTGCCTGATAATGTTCTGAGCTCTTCTTAAGCATCTCGATAAGTGGCTTCAATAAATACGGGATTATTCAGTCGTTTTATACTAACTGTAGGGCAGAATCCACACGAAAACATGGGCACTGACTTCGTGCTATAACGATATAAGGGTCATGAGAAATTCCTCTATCGACACGCGGTCTCCAGCTACCTGCTGTATGTTGACCGTTGAAAGTGGCATTAATATAAAAACAAAAGCAAGTCAGAATGCCTTGTATCCTTGACTGCGGCCTACATTTTCTCTATAGGTACTGTTCCAGTTTCAAAACAACATTCCGTGCGATAATCTCCTATTCTTTTTTCATAATAAACGATAGCATTTAATTTGCCACAATCTTCAGTTACGTTCGAATGCGAAAAGTGACGTCATAACACATTATTACCGTGTACTGTAATGCTGTTTACAGACAAGCACATACTCGTAAGTGTAGGTGCAAATTCCGTGTATTGTATCCTGCTTACAGACATGCACATAAGCGTAGGTACGAATTCCGTGTATTGTATCCTGCTTACAGACATGCACATAAGCGTAGGTGCAAATTCCGTGTTAACTCTTTTATACGTTTCCACTTTGCGAGATAAGCGCGTAGGCTATATTGACAACAGATCTCTTGAAAACTGACAGCAGATTGAGACTTGAGTGGCTTTTAAGGTACACGATGATTCATTTTCAGAAATTCCCTGTACTGCATCCTTGTCTAAAATCAGCTCAACCCAATTAATCAAGTTTATTACTATACTTCATCATTCAGAAACTTGGCTCGAGCAGTTAACGCTTCTGATTTGAATTTTGGAGGTTCCCGGTTCGAATCTCGACCAGGACACTATCTATCCTGACGATTTTTGTGTTTTTCTGCCCGTACAGGCAATTGCCAGAATAGGCAACAACAATAAACTTGAAGAAAGTTGTCTTCTGGGTTTAGGCACCGTGTATTCTTCGTTTTGGCCGACGTTTCGGAGGNTAATAAGTTAAGCACTATACCATGAAGACACATGAGGGAGTGAAGATATAGCTCCCCCTTTCTTGACCTTGCCGCTAGAAGGTCGTGGTCGCGTGGTCAGTTCTACTCTCCGGCCGCTTTACCCCCGGTACCCACTGGATAGGCTGAGTGAGCCCCACTGCCAGTCTGGGCGTTGTGGAGAACAGAATACTCTTACACTGCCATAAATCGAACCCTGGACGTCCAGCCCGTAGCCCGTCGTTACACCGACTGAGCTATCCCGACACCACCTTGCTTAAGACGACCATATATAAACCTTTCCTTCTTCCGTAACGCTCTCAAAAAATGGTTGATGAACGTCACTGACAGGCCGCTCTGTTCACAGAATGTGGGTCCTGCTATCAGTGTAGTAGCCATGGTAAACAAATCAATCTTCCCATCGTGAGGGGGTACTCGCATTAACACTACTCCAATATCTATTGCTCTGGCCAGTGACACACCCACTCAAATGAACCAAGTTTCGTTAAAAATGCAGGTTTGGGGTCAAGGGGACCGTCAGGTACCGCCCACAAAAACGAGTTACAAAAAAATGGTTGTCTTGTAATCGCCATCCACCGTTGCTTGGACGTGTCTAATTTTATGTGGCCGCAGACACCTCTTTCAGTCGGTCCCCACGCTGTTGTGGTGGCAACCTGTGCTTTCTGAGCTAATCGCATCGGGGATTTGCTTGGCGAATGCTGTAATCTGGCTGCAATTTAGACAAGCTTTTTTCCTCTGTTAACATAGCCTTCTGTCTTGCGTGTTTCTTGTCTAACAAAAGACCCAGCTGAACGCACTTTCATCACCAATTCGAAACTCGCTGACGAAACGTTACTTTACAGTATTTATACGATTTATTTTCATGAAAGTAACGTACAGAAGAAAAGGCGATGTTCAAGTCAACTCTTCACTGTAAATGACTCGAAACAGATGTCAGAACATCTTATACGAACGGAAACACACGGAACATTGATGAGTTTGACAATGAGTCACCTGCAGCTGCAGTCATGCCATAGCAGACAAACAGAATCTTATTGTCTCCCGGCTGTATGTCGCATTAGTACAGGCAGCCTAACAGCCAGCCTACCCTGCTCACAGTCGGGGCTGCCCAGCGTGCTACATTCCAACCCATCTCGTCCTCCTTGGATTCAACTGCCCCAGCAGGTCTAGCATTATACCGCAATTGCTCCTCGCAAATTTCGAGATAGTGCCTCGATTAGGCCACAACCACATCTTTCCATATCCTTTCAAATTCATACCTCATCTGTTATTTTATGACACTGCTCTCGACCGTTGCATCCAACAGCTTAAGTTAGGATCAAATTCCATGAAATGCAACAATGTTTTTTTTAATGATAAAATAAAACCTTCATATGTTTCCGCCAATGATGGCCTTCATCGGAAAACGACCAATACAAGATTCCACTCCGTCGAAAATTCTAACATATTGTCACGTGTCACAGTGACTACAAGGCATGTTTGCATTTGTAATTTGACTTATTAATAACCTAGAGATCGTAACTACAATTAATTATTACACTATTGCTGATTTGCAGAATGTACAATCACTCCACACTAAGCTCAGTCTCACTGAATCACACACTCCAAATATTACACATAAATAAAGTCATCTGATCACATGCTAAGTCTTCGCAGGCCGACTATCTCCTTGCTTGTTTGTTCGCGTGCTTCTGCCACTATTACTCGTAACTTGTAACTGCTTTACTTATATAGCCAAGGAACGGACATGGACCTACAGTAAAGACATATCACGTGATCGCTATTTAGCCAGCCTACTGATACGTCGGTGGGATCTAGAGAAAACATGTCACGTCATCACTATCCACTGTTGTGACGTCAACGGGGACACGGAAAACACAGCTTCCTCTGTTGTTGCGTAACCTAGCAACGGATTGTTTACCAAGAATCTGTCTTCTCGGGAACTTATTTACCAACAAGTTGCCTAGCAATGGGTGAACACCTAACAGTCTTTTAAATTTTAGTGTTTCAATCCTTACAAGACAACACACGCACCTAATACATGTGAAGCACTTCCTCAGAAGTGTTGATCGCCTTCTGATGATGGCCACCATTGGCAGAAACATTTATTATTAGAAAACATTGTTGCACCTGACAGAATTGAATTAAGTTTACCTATACTCCTAGCTTTCGATGCTGGATACTGAAAACGTCGTTACGTAAATCACAAAACTAAAAGAACGAAACTGTAAGTTTGCCTGTTGTTCTGTATGGGTGTGAAACTTGGTCTCTCACATTAAGATAAAAAAAGTCGTGTTTAACAGTAGGAGGAAATAACATTCAGCTGAAAAATCTGCAAGACAGGCAGGGTCATAATTCGTACTGCTCGCGGAATGTTATCAGGATGATGAGATGTGATGGGCATGTAACACGCATGGGAGAGAACAGTAATGCGTTCAAAACACTGATCGGAAAACCTGAAGGAAGGTGACTATTTGAAAAACTCAAGTCATAGAGGGGAGAATAATACTAAAATGGACCTGGAAGATCCGAGGTTTATATGGAGGTGGCTGATTCATACCACTGGCGATGTCTTTCTGCTTTAGTATAAAATGCTGCAAGCTTATTCACTGGCAGAACAACTATCAGCTTCTCAAGAAGGATCTGCACCAAGCAGTTAGTTAATAACTACGAACATGGTGACGGTGTGAAACATTGAGGTTATACCCGACAAACTTGACAAAGTTCGAATCGGTATTGGAATTGACTATGAACAAAAAGGAGCCATTTACACGTATTTGCGAAATAATTCCTTTGTAGTTCCTACTACACCCACGAAGGCAACGCGGCATGAGGGCAGTGCCATCAGGCCATTACTGTTTATGCTGAAACTGAATATTTGCGACCTGACGTAATTTACAAGATTAAAATGGATTGCAATGCAAGTATCTAATATATCAACATAACCGGTTAAAACAATAATTTTCCTTTCAGATAGGTCATAGTTTCGGTCATTCTATGCACACACAAAAAAAGTGTATATGTACATGTATATGTGTTCTATTCCCAACGGTTTCCGAGATACAGCCATTTCACTGTAGAGCTCCACAACTGTTGATAAGAGATATTACGTACTCTTTCTAATACCGGTATTAGCTGTTGAAATGACAAAGTTGGTACAGTTTACCTAGTATAATAAAAGATATCCCTGTAACAAGCCGTGGAGGCCGAAAGGGTTTTGAGACGTAGAGGCTCCCACATTTTATAGACAATCGGCTCACAGATGGCAGCAAGGATGTCAGGTTTCCCCGCCGGCCTCCCTTTACCCCCAGGAAAATTCCTGATACTCATTTCTGTTAGAGGCTGAGTCGACCCCAGGGCCAAAGTGCAGCTGGATTACGTAAACTGAAACAAATCAACCTCATCGGGACTCGAACCCGAGACCTAACTTGTAGCATAGTGCCTCAACCAACTACACTACCGCGTGCCCCCACCTAGTATAATAAATTTTTCGAGAATTCCACCGTCAACATCAATGTACTCTGCAACTCGTGTGAGGACATGGCGTGATGCTCGTCTGTACAGTGTGCAGTGTACCGTGATATAGCTCCAACCTGGAAACCGTCCGGAATGACCGATACTATGACCTCCCTGAATACTGACCTTTCCTCCTGGGACGCCCTGTAAGGCAAAGGTAAAGCTGTCCTTGTACTTAACTAAGCACTTGCGCCATGAAGGCGTATGGGGGAGTCGATGTATAGACCCAACTTTCCTTGACCTCGGCACTAGTTGGAGATAAGTGGTCAGTTTCATGCCCCGGTCGCTTTACCCCCGGTACCCACTGGATAGGAGGCTGGGTGGGCCCCACAACAGGTCTGGACGACGTGGAGAAAAGTCTTCGCCGTGCTGGGACTGGAACCCCTCTGCCGTCAAGCCCGTAGTCAGTCGCTGTAACGACCGCGCTACCCCGGGGCGCCCTATACTCGTATAACATGAGATACCTTACGACATTCAAAAGTCGATGCACTCAAGAAAAGAACGACATACAAGTGCACTAAGAAGAGTTGCAGGAGTGCAAAATGCCGGAATAGTACCGCTTCCTTCCGAACACTTTCAAATTCATCACTGGGCGCTAGGTACTGGAAGCGAAGCCATGCTAGGAATAAGCCCTACAGAAACTATGGATTACTGTTTATTATTTTTCTCATGGGCTAAGACTGAGTCCACTTGGTCCTGTGGCCACTACTGGCCTGTTGTACCAGCCCCAGATAGCAAATGATGGCGACTGTGGAGAAATCAGTGGAATGCGAATTGGCAGGGAAAATCGAAGTACTCGGAGAAAACCTGCCCCGCGCCACTTTGTCGACCACAAATCCCACGTGAACTGATCCGGGCTCGACCCCGGAAGCCGGAAACTAACCCCCTGAGCTATGGCAGGCCAAACTATGAGTTACTTGAGATGATCCTTGCATACACACAACTAAGTGAACAACCCCAATCTCAGACAATGTCGGGAAGAACTGACGAATGGGGCACCATTCTCTTTAGAGTTTGATCTGCGAGTAAGTTATGTGTGTTGGGCAGCGCCACAGCTCAAGCGGTTAGTCGTTGGCTTCCCACCGCGGCGGCCCGGGTTCGATCCCGGGTCTGGTCAAGTGGGATTTGTGGTGGACAAAGTGGCGCTGCGACGGGTTTTCTCCGAGTACTTCGGCTTACCTTGCCAATATTCATTCCACCAAATTCTCCATCATAATCGCCTGGGGCAGGCTACAATAGGCCAATCAGTGGCCGGCGTGCCGAGTGGACCCAGTTGCACTCCACCCACCACTAAGCGAATTAAAAAAAAAATGTGTCTTTACAGCATTGAGGCACGTACAGAACAATTAGAAATACGCCGAATATTAATAAGTAAAATTACAGTTATTTAAAAATTTTTCCTAAATGGTTTTTAAAGTAAGTTTGCAAGCAAGTTTTCTGTATTCTGCCACCGGCCGGATTCATGCATTGCGTACAGTTCTTACTGACCGGATGAGGTGTGATTAATTGGGAAGGATACTGTATGAAGCGGTCGTGGTATATCACGGAGTACAGCTACTGTTCCAGCAACTGAATGAGTTGGGGGGGGGGCAAAGGCATGAGAAACCCAAGTTGTGGTACCTGCCCTCCCCCGCCAACATCTCGAATACAAAACCAACAAAACTTAGCGTTCGACGTCTTTTCTGTCTTTTCGGCCGTAGTTTCGACATGGGCAGACGCATCCCAGGGCACTCCACAGACGTAACGGAAATTTTATTAAAGCTTCGACATCAAAAATTCATCCTAATCCAACACGGAGATCACGAACCATTTTTTAAAATAAGAACTCTCTAAAAATGACAAATTCGGGCTGGAGACTGATATACCCCGTAAAGCAGCCTACACACTGGGCCCCCAATGGATGAACAAATGTTACTCTCTTTAACAACGGTATGATAATATCAAACATGGCCAAGCTGTGATTCCAGAGCCGCTCTGAACCGCTTAGTGCAGCTAGAAAAGAATACTGACCTGTCATTTTTCTTATAAATGAAATATAAAAACCCTTATGCGTGGAAAAGACGCAGAGATTGATGAAAACAACAAGACCATTGGATAAATGTGCTTGATTGGGGGTACGAGACGGGACTAGGAGGGTTCCTCACTTCTGCTCGCTCTCTCTCTCGCTTGCTCCCCCACCTTCTCGGTCCCATCTTCGAAATTTCGTTTCTGCGCATTGAAGGCCAAGCTCTTCCTACATGAAAATCAGTCTACCTGAAGACCTGCGCGCTGTTTGCTGCTCCCGAACTTGAGAGTTATATGCGGCTCTGACTTTCAAGTAACTTAGGCCATGCCTACTATTTGTGTACCACCTGCCTGAACACTGAAAACCTCTTCACTTTGCCTACCGAATGTAAGTATGGTTTTCAATTGGATTATCTGAATAAAACCACGATTATATACCTACACAGCATTAATAAATTGGCATCTGTAAAGGCGGTGGTGGCATGTACTGTCTTCGCTCGCTTGGAAACCGGGATCGTGGGTTCGAATCCCACTCAGGGCATGGATGTTTAGTTTGTGTGCGCGCGTTTTTCTGTGTTTGTGTACAGGTAGAGGCCTTGCGACGAGCTGATCACCCGGCCAAGGAGTCCTACCGAATGTGTAAGATCTAGAAAACCCGACGTGAACGGAGAAGTTCATGAAGGTAGGCCTAGGCCCACTGGGGCTGTAGTGCCAAGGGGGGAAAAAAAAGATGGGTTTTTTCTATGAAGCAGGAAATGAATTTTTAAATATTATATTCCGATATATACTGCATGCTTCTCACTCAGCTCTACTGATTTAAATTAATTATAATTAAACCCCTTACTGTGAAGATACCCAAATTACCTAGCAAAATTACGCAATTCTCAATTAACCAGTATAAAATCCCGCTGTGCTGGTTCACAAAGGATCAAATCAGTATGCGAACAACGAGGCTAGTGAGCACTGCTCACATCTGGTTACCTTCCATGTTCCGTACTGTTGCCGCCTAAGTATGTCCCCAAATGCCTCTTCCAAAGTTGGAAGTATTTCATCTCACGATTAATTTGTACTGTTGGGCTTCTGGACTTCGTCCACTGCGCAAATATTCGGACGAAATCAATGGATAAGTCCAAGACCCCGCCAAACCATCTGTAACATGCCGTTTGAGTATTCTGCCAAGGTTCATTTTCGCTGCGATTCGCCTGCATCCAGTGAGCGAACACTGAAAGCTAATTCACGGAGTAGCAAGGGGTTACGCTCTCCCTGTAACAAGCCATAGAGGCCCACAGGGCTGAGAGACGTTGAGGCTCGCACATTTTTAGACAATCGACTCACAGATGGCAGTAAGGTTGTCAGCCTGACGCGCCGACCACCCTTTACCTCCAGAAGATTCCTGGTACCCATTTCTGTTAGAGGCTGAATCCGCCCCAGGGCCACAGTGCGGATGGATTTACTAAACTGACATTTCCTGCAAAGAATGAATTCCGTTACCAGCCAACTAACGAAGTCACTCATATAACTGCCTAACAGAGTACCTTCCTGTTAGAGTCAAGCTGGGTAATAAGTTTATGCAACCCGAAACGACGACTAGTGACAAAGGGGAAATCACAGTGCGCTGCACGAAGTACTGCTCTGAACTTAGCGGCGTTGTACGTATATACGTTGCTTCAGTTAATGACAGGGCGCACCTGACTTTATCACAGAGGCGATTATGAAAAGTACCATCTTCTGGGATGACTCCATGCAGTAAGGTCAGAGTTCATCGACTTCTCGGAGGAACATATGCCACGTGTAAGGTGGTACGCGTGACAAAGATGACGCGTACCAGTTCGGATGACTGGATATATCAGCACTTCGATTACAAGCTCTCATTGTTACAAGTAGCGCTACCGCTGATTTAGACAATTTACAGATCACCGTTGCACACGCACTGTATTCTGTTTCTACTAGTCGTCTCCTAGCAACGGATCTCAACACACAAACTAGCGCTTCAAATCACTATGAAGTATTCTTGTCTTCGCTCACGCTCTACTCCTATCCTAATCTGTACTCAAGCTTCACAATTCACTCTCCATTCTTGTCCTTGTGCTCTCACCTGCTGAACCCTCCGGGACTCTACGCTAACTTACGTCAAAGTCAAACTCACATTGTGACTAACGGTCGGTCGGTCAGTCATTAAGTCTGACCATATATTTATTATTAACAGTTAGTCTTCTTTTTGCGGGGCGCCCTCTCTCACGAGAAGACGGGTCTGTCGTTTGTATATGCCGCTGGCCCTTGTCAGCGCAGTCTTTCTCGGGTCCGTGTTCCTGTTACTCTCTCAGACCTGAGACTTCTATTTTCGTCGCCTCCTACGACTCTCAGGGTCACGGTGGAGGTATTCGAACCCGCCTCCCACTAACTGAAGTCAAAGTCAGAGTTACTTTAAGACTGGCGGTTTACCGCCCATCAGTTCGTCTTGGAGTCAGCCCCTTGAAGCCCACAGCCAGAGATTTTTTTCCAACTGAACTCTTGTGGTAATAGCCCTTATGTAATATCCTCTCTGACGAGAAGATGGGTTTGTCTCTTATGAATATGCTTGGACTTTCGTCAAGAGTATATTAAACAGATCTTCGTTATATGGGCGCCACACGGACAACAAAAAACAAGTCACGTGACTCCTAGTACTTTTGGAATCTGACGTCATTGCGCCTGCGCGAGCCGTTGCGTAGAAGCGGGTTACTATACTCGTTCCATTTCTGCATGCCTTATTTTTCGACCCTGAAGATGGAGACAATACGTTCATCCGAAACGTCTGTTCAGCTTCGTCTAAGTTACATGGCGTCACACCCCAGAAAAAAAGTAATCCGAATACAGGGCGTCCATGACAACTGGAGACATTCTGAAATGAAATTAATAATTTATGAGATGTGACGCCGTATGTTTTTGTACACATAGTTTGTCATCGGCGAACCAGAATATACAGCGTCGAAACTGAATAATGTATCGGGAGTGATGTGGAAGACGCCGTGACTTCATGCAAGGCACTGTCCTGCCATTTGCCGGGATGGATCGAGGAATCCACGACGAACCTCGGTCACGACAGGCTTGCATTTGTGCCTGGGACCTCCCGAATACGGGGAAAGTGCTTTCACTCGACCGCAACGATTCGTCACTAATTAATATCTGAGAGTGAGACGACATACAGACCACACAAAAGCTGCCGCTGATACGCTGGTCACGTGGTGCACAAACCACTCTACAACAGTCCCCGCGGTAGCAAATACAAGTCGTAATCATGTCCCAGATGTTACTTCCAAGGACGTTTCTTCCGCTTTTCGTTTCGTTCCGTAAAGCAAACGTTTATGTAAACACGTACTGCGTACAAAATGTACGATTCCAGTAATATTTCTGGCGCAGTCGCTTACTGCTTGAACTATCTTAGAATGCTGCAGCGCTCACGGAAAAAAACTGCACCGAACACACAGCGCGCGTTTCATTTGTTTCCTTTACGTGTCTCTAAAAAAAAATACTCTAGAAAGATCTAGCTACTTTGCGTGAGTAAAGTTCGAGACGCATGTAAGTCTCCATGCAGAGTACCCCCCCCCCCAAACCACTGTTGTCCGATTTTAACCAAAATTGAAGTGGCCTGACAAACTGCTCTAAAATCCCGTACGATAAAATTTCATGAATTTCCGTCAGATGAACGGACGGACCAAACGATGCGACTTTTGAAAATTTCAGAGATGTAATTATTCTGATTACGGCCTTGTGTGTTGTCACGTGTAATCTTATGGACGTATGCCGACGTTTCAGACAAACATGCTGCTCCCACTGGCACCCCTTCCCTGTGGCTGCGTAACCTTCCAACCTGCATGTATATCCGAACCAATTCCTCAACCTAACAGACCTAATTCCTGAAGATGGAAGGGCGCATGTTCCTCCGAAACGTCGTTATCTGACTATAAGACTACACACTGTCAATCCAGAAGACCAAAAACTCATTGGTGAGATGTGAATAGGGGCCCAGCAGGGCACAAAACACGCTTGAAAAGTAGACAAATGTCTGCTAAAATAAAAACTGGGGATATACGACGGGCATCACATTTGGACAGCATTATGGAATCTAAAGGCGCGTCCACATTACTCGTGGTCGTGTGACTCGCTATGCTCGCGAGTAATGTGGACGATATGACAAGTCACGAGACAGGCAAATTTTTAATATTTAATTTAAAAACTATAGCCAATAAATTTAAATACGACTACAGCCTATACATACTACGAGTAAATATACGGATCCTCACGTGCTGAAGCCTGGCGAGCAACTGAAGCAGTGTGGACGAAGATTTACGAGCACAAGTAAAAGCGAGATGAGTCTCCGAACGAGCACGAGTAATGTGGAGGCGCCTTAAGAGTAACGTCACCTGATGATAAATTTCAAGCGGTCATATTCTTAAATTCTGGTTACTTATTTCGTGTGTTAGCTGTTTGAATGACCAGCGCAGTTGACTCGAGTGTACACATATAACTACAGACGCTATGTGAAGATGCTGGACCGAAGAAGCTTAGTTAAATAAACAAATCTTTCTTAACCCGCCGATTGCGCGACCCCTTCCCGCCAGAGACTCAAACGGAACCGCGTCACATGACAGCCGGAGGCAGTTTCTCAACTCCATCACATTCACTTCGAGTGTACATTTACAAACATGTGGCCCGCAGCCTTGGCCTGCTTAGTTTACACCGCCTTCTCTCAGTACGGACCCTACCCATGCCAGTCTGCAGAACTCTTTAACTCGCTTCCATCCATCGCATAACGTTTCAAAACACCAAATAACACAGTATACATACATACACCGGACACTTCATGCGTGTTCGGCTGAATTGAAAATTAAATAATTAGGAGTTTAGGATTACGCTGGTCTCCGCCAGGATGTTTCCGACGAGAAGGATGGATGCCCACAAAATTTGTCACTGGTTTAATATTTAAGCCATCAAACTTAATTCACTGAATTGAACAAAAAAATATATCAATATTTCGCACGTTTATTTCCCCCTCCCCCTTGAATTCTGATTTTTATTCGAAAACTCCTGGGGTGGGGCAGGTGCTTTAGTCTACCACTCCCCTAGTACCATCGATGTTCTCTTCCAATAAAATAAAAGAAACATTAAATTCACATGCAAACTCACTTTTAGGTTATGACGCTCAGATTGGAGAAAGTCAAAAGCACATACGGGTTTACTGAATGAATAAACAAGCAGTATTTGGGCTTCGGCCGATCACGGTGGCCATGCGGTCTAAGGTATGAAATGTCTTCACTCGCTCACATACTGGGTTCGTGGGTTCGAAACCCACTCATTGCGTGGATGTTTACATTTATCCTGTGTTTGTGTTGTTCTGTGTGAAGGTAGCGGCCTTGCGTCTGGCTAATCGCTCGTCCAAGGACAGGCGAAACGACGCGTTTCACGGATGCCCCATGCTCCAAGTGGGAACAACAGGAATGAAGACAGAAATATTAGGGCTTCAGCACATTTAGGGCTAATATTACATGTATAAAAGTTGCTCACTGTACGCTTCGCAATCCTAACACAGCACTACATATAAAATACAGCCTAAATGAAGCGAAGTTTTTTTTTTTAAACAGCGATTGTATTCCGTGGGCCGTTTGGTTGCTGAACATGAAAGTTTAAATTATCTGACAGAGAAAGTGTGTGTGTTTCAGTCTTCTCTGTAACTTTTGCTCGACACATTACCCGTCCGGTATGTAGCCAGCAGCGCACAGAAATGCATGTAGGGCATCGTGGAAAGTCGTTACACATGCACGACCCAAACGGCAATTAAAATGGCTCCAAAATTCTTTGTGAAACATTCCAATCTCAAATTTAAAGAAATCCCGTCCGGTGCAACGGTTCTCGAGTTGTTACGAGCGTACGGGCGCACGGACGGGCTGAGTGACGTGTCAGGTGTCCGCTCAGCTGATAACGCGCCTGAACATGTACTTCCTGCAACACAGAATGCTACGTCATAACAAGTGGCCAAGTGGTAAATGCAGATACAGTCGCGGTTTGCTTCGAGGATCACACGAAAACACAATGGGTCAGTACACTGCCTATTCCGTAATCGTACGGCACGTGTTACATATAGTTACCAATGAAATAGTAGTCTTTTCATCTTAAAGAGAATTTTTATGCTCACAATCACTTACTTCGATACGGCCGTGCCATAGTTCAAGTGGTCGCCGGCTTCCCGCTGCGGCAGGTTTTCTCCGAGTACTTCGGCTTCCTCTGCCAATTCTCATTTCCTTGATTGCTCCACAATCATCGTCTATCTATCATTTGGGGCTGATACAATAGGCCAATAGTGGCCCACCCCAAGAAAATAAAACCAACTAAACTATTTATTAGGATAAAGTTGCATCGCCGTGACGTGGCGTGTCGTGGCGGAAAAGCTTTTCCCATTTTAACCCTTGGCACAAACTAGCTTCATTGGACAAATTCCTTCTTGAAAAGCTAACAGTTGCTCAGGCAGTCAAGAAATTCGCCTTTCAAGGAAAATGTCCGTTACCGTGTTCATCAGAACCTTCCACTGACCCTCGGTCAGACGAATACGGTCAACGCCCATTTAATATTATCTCCCTATGCCTACGTCTCCCAACTGATCTCGCAAAATTTTGTTCGCATTTCACGTCTCGCCAGTAACAACTGATTACAGCACCCAACTCAACCCCTTCACCTGGTCATCCTAAGGACGTTAGGTCCTGGGGGTCATTCCTCTTGCGCTATAACGTGTGCAATGGACGGTGAATAATTACTTGGAAAGGACTGCGAAGGAAGCGCTGGTGGCCCAGTCATGGTACTTACATATCTGCCTTGAGGGACTGAGGTAGACGAAGGACGTCAGGAGTCCGCCCGAAACTCGACCCAAGGGCTGAGAAACATATCTAGAGCGTTACTCCTATACCAACGCACTCTGTAAGAATGATGACAGAAGCTGCGGGAGTTTTACCTTCGAGAAAGGGATCCCAGCTGACTGTAGTCTACTACAGCTGCGTGGGCCCAGCATGGAGCTGAACGCAGCGGCTGGTGCCCCCCCATCGCGAACCAACATCGGCATCCCAGGTACAAAACGCACTGACGGGCAGTCGACGTATGTCTGACGTAATATGGTTATGCACAGGCCTGATGACACAAAATGTTGCTACGAGGGAGTCAGTAAACAGGTCACAGATGGAAACAGCTGCAATGGACGTAATACGTTTATCACTAGGTAGCAGCACAATCCAGCTTCATGACAGTCTTAAGTACCAGACGCGCATGCGCATGTTCAGAGGCTGGTTTTAGTGGTCAAAATGGCGACCGTGCTTGAGGTACTACCGAAGAGCATCGTTTTGTTGTGCGTTTTTGTGGTCAAAAGGACTCAGTGCAAAGGATATTCGTAAAGAAATGCTGTTTATGGTGGGAACTGTTTGTCGCGTAAAGTGGTTCACAACTGGATGCCAAACGTTTCGCTGATGATGAGGATGAAACGGAAGTGAAGTAGCTGCGACAACAGTAAGACTTCTATGCTGCGAGTTTCGATGCACTGGTAAAGCGATGGAACAAGTATATCAATGTTGGTCAAGGATGTGTCGAGAAATAAATGTCTTTTCCAGGTTTTACGTTTTATATCCAACTGTGACTTATTTACTATCCCTTGGTCTACAGGGCCCCGCATTACTACTTTAACAAGTCTGGGGAACTGGAATAGCTGTCGGTATAGCCACAAGCTACGGGCTGGCCGGAAAGGGTTCGATTCTATGCAGGGCAAATTTTTCTCTACTTCACAGTGTCCCAGACCGTCTCTTGGACCCGCTCAGCCTCCTATACATGAGTACCAGAAGCTTTTACCGCGGAGGTAAATCGACCGGGGCGTGAAGCTGCCAACTCACCTCCATCTAGTGGCGAAGTCAAAACGATGGAGCTATACCACCACTCCTCCACACGTCTTCATGGCGTACCTTTGTAATAGGTACTGGGAATTATGTTTAATTTGTACACTCATTGTTCTTGGCCTTTAACCAACGTGTTTCATAAACGGCCTTTTGAAGTATTTATTAAATATATTCATATATTTATATGACTTTCGGATTGGAGTGGGTCCCCCGTTTGCAACTGGCCCAGTACCCATCTCAGCCCTCTGAGGCCCTACATGCATCCCAAGTTACTGACACAACATAGTGACACACACGGGTTGTTTGGTTTGTCGCATTTCGGTGTTCCGAAGGTTACTATTAGTAATGTGTGTTCGCAAAACGTCTTCGTCCCGAAGTGCCACACACACTGTCTTCCGGGATGTGACAACCGTATAGCCCGGCATAAGCTCAGGCACCGTCTTGGAAGAATGCACCACGACGACGACGACCACCACCACCACCACCACCACCTCTCACTCTCTCTCTCTCTCAATGGCTCTACAGCCCTTTGGGCCTTGACCGCTTTTTCAGTTTCCTAATCCTATACAGTCAGTAGGACTCCTTGAATGGGGGATCAGCCAGTCGCAAGGCCGCTAGTTACACACAGAACAACACAAACAGAATAAACGCACACACATCCATGCCTTGAGTGGGATTCGAACCCACGATCACAGCGTGTGTATAAGTGGGCGAAGATGGTACACGCCTTAGACCGCGCGGCCACTGTGCTCGGCCCACCTCCATCTTCTGGCTCAAAAAAAAAAAAACTAAACATCCAGAAGCATACGCCTCTGCTTGGTCTTACTCCCCTATCCTGAAAATGTATGCAGTTATGTTCCTCCGAAACGTCAGTTACATTCTACCGGCCTACATGATTTCACATCTCAGAAGACAGCACGCTCATCGTCGTAACAAGTTACTACGATTCATTTTCCACGTGACCCTGAACAGAACAGCAACACCGAAATTCCTGGCCAGACCGCAGATTTGAAGCATTTGTACTGCAACCGCTCCACCAACCTGAGCACACCTCCAGCCCCTGGGATTCATCTGCGAGCTGGCTCCGGCGGTTCTTGCATTCACTAGCACAGTGGTGCACAGTGGCGCGCAGTGACCAGTCAGCAGGTGTGAGTTCTTCTCCCGGGGGATACAAGTTGCTTTGGGCAATAAACTGTCACTTGAGCACACCGAATTGTGCGTCTCTCTGATTTTTACTGTCACGTGTATGGACTGACTACAGACGGGTGTTGTCATGACTCCATTTATTGCACACTTTGATACAGCGCGTGCCTACAAGTGTACAGCTCACTATTACACTAGTGTCCACAGTCACGTTTTCGTTGCCGTTGCTTCGTAGCGGACGTTCCTTTTCCTCTACGTTCCCGAACTGTTTCCGGCCTCAGCTATCAGCTACGGATCTACATGACACAATATAGAACACACTTCTTACTTCTCAACAGTTGTACAGCTTCAGAATTATTTCTGCACTGCGCAACTCTGCAGCTTCACCGCAGACTTCCAAACGATAAGCTCCCAGTTCGAGGCTCGGGGTCAAAATTCGCTCCCCCCTTTTTAACCCTCTACGTCACGGCCCCCGCGAGCTCGCCATTTGGTTCGGGTTTACGGCCGGGCTCTTGAGAGCGCGCATTCTTTGAGCACTCGTAACTTATCGGGAAGTGATGTTTATCCCTAGCCGTGCTTTCCGCGTTGCAAAGTTTCACATTTGAAGTAAAGAGACCCTCCTTTCCTTGATAACAAATACTTCTGATGTCACATCCTGCTCGGTTCAGTTCCTTCCTTGACCATTAAAAGCATAAGTGGCTGTAGCCGCTCAGAGCATAATGGAGCACATAACAGCATAAAATCTAGTCGTTTTTTTTATTACTAGTGAGGTGGGACTAAGTCCCTTGTACTTCGGTCACTTCTGGCCTATTGTATCAGCCCCAGATGATAGGTGAGGGTGATTGTGGAGCAACCGGTGGAATGAAAACCGGCAAAGGAAACCGAAGTACTCGGAGAAAACCTGCCCCAGCGCCACTTTGTCCACCACAAATCCAACTTGACCATACCCGGGATCGAACCCGGGCCGCCGCGGTGGGAAGCCAGCTACTAACGGCTTGAGCTATGGCGCGGCCCTAAATCTAGGCTTACAAACACCATCAAATTTCGTATGGCTGCAGAGCGTACCCACGCCTCAGGCCAGTCTGTCACTTTCGTGGGAACCACTGAGTAAAGGGTAAAAAGATAAAGCTATCCTCGAAACAGGCCGTCGAGGCTCCCACATTTTCTAGACAATCGGCTCACAGATGGCGGTATGGTTGTCAACCTTACGCACCGGCCTCTCTTTACCCCCCCTCCCCCGGAAGATTGCTGGTACTCATTTCTGTTAGAGGCTGAATCGACCCCAGGGTCAGAGTGCGGCTGGAAGTATTAGGTCAACTGAAAAATCCAATTGCACTGGGAATCGAACCCGCGACCTTCCGGCTTGTAGTATAGTACCTCGATCAACTACGCTACCACGTGGCCCGCGAACCGTAGAGTATTATCATAAATAGTAATAATAATACTTTCAGGCGAGAACTGTAGGATTACAGTACCCTTTGACATCAACCGCAACGTTTTGTTTTACACATCCGCAGTTCTCAATCTTTGTATACACGGAAGGGTTGGGTAAGTTCCGTGTAACAGCCACACCTCCTGGGCGCAGGGCTGTTCGCAGTAGTTTTATTGCGTTCGTCCTTCTGTAACACTATTAGATTCAGATTATTATTTTTATACGCGCTACTGCTTGTGTTTTTTAAGTAGTGAAGGAGCAAGCAACTTGGCAAACCTCCCACTTGTGGTAACAGCGGCAGTGGTTCCCCTAGCACGAGATTTCCGTAGGAGCATGGTCTTGAAAACATCGTTCTTTTTAATACGCGATCCCCACGACTGGCAAGGTAACTCTGTACATGTTGCCACTGTGTCCACCATTCAAGATCGTCGTTAGTACCGACGTCATTATGAGGCGTCCTGGACATATAACCCAACAACTTCTTGCGTCCGTCCATGGGAACTTCAAATGGTAGCCTGACAGACTTTCACCCATCCTGGGCACGCATGACGCTGCATTCCAGCCGGGGCCATATTTGGCACACTCGGAATGCCCCGGCCCACCCCTTGCTGCAGGACACTTACTTTGTGGCCTGGCCCTCATCAGCGGCGGTTACAGCTAATGTTCCGCAAACTGTCCATCCTTCGAGCTTATTTCAGGCCACACAGTTTTGAAAATTGGATCTGGTGCTTTCGTCCATTAAACGGTAAAGTTGTCCCTGTGCTTAACTAATTAAGGACTACCTCACTAAGATGGGGGAGTGGATGTATAAATCCATGTATTCTTGACTTTGGCACTAGCTGCAGGTGAGTAGCCTTCATCCGGTAGCAGGATAAATTCAAGAACAGAATTCCAATTGTCCACTTGGTAGGGGTGATTTCAAATTCGGAACTGCTAGCCCTGCAAAGGTTCCCCTTACTTAATCTGGCCACTTAATGAAGGAAACAGAACCAACCAGCTGAACGTAACTGGGACAATGGACAGTCCCGCTGTCAGACACCTTCAAACAAAAAACACAATACAGTGTAATCAAAATGACATGATTAACGTAGAAAGATTTGCTTCAGTGCGGACAGTACAGCAGGAGCTCGCTTCACGGCAAACATGACAAACGCGGAGGTCACGAATTAGCCTAATACATCCATGTATCATCACCAAAATCATAATATCGTGGCGCGTAGCAACGAAGGGGAATAAACAACTATACAACAGTCATTTCTAAGCAACGGTTCCGCCAACAGACACGAACACAACAATACCACTGCTTGGGTCTAGTCGCTGTGAGAAGCCGGTAGTTCGGGAACTCAGAGAAAGGAAAACGTCCGCCGTCGAAAGCCACTGTTAAGCAACGTTTAGTAGAGACTGTAAGGTCGGGCACACACCAAGGAAACTGGCAACCGCAACGCAACCGCGATTTCCGAGAAATATCGCCGATTTCAAGTAGGCAACTGGTCTCCAAATTAGCAGGTGCACACTGAGGAAACTTACGTTCGATTAGTTGCACATAACATCTCAAGTGGGTGTGTTTGCCCGCCAATTTCGTGCACTTCTCTTCTGCAATGTCAGATAATAATATTGTTGAAGAAAGCAGTCTTCTGGGAATTTGCACCGTGTATATGTGGTGTTAACCGACGTTTCGGAGGAACGTATCGCCTCCATCTTCAGGGTAGAAGAAAAAATATATAAGAAATCTGCAAGCAAAGAGACCGTGAAAACCGGTAAAAGCAGACCCTGAAGATGGAGGCGATACGTTCCTCCGAAACGTCGGTTGACACCACATGTACACGGTGCAAAATCCCAGAAGACTGCTTTCTTCATAGTCACCGCCGTGAAAGCCTCAAATCTTACAATAATACTGTTCATGGTTGCAACGGCGTAAGAGAAGTCAGGAGAAACGGAAACACTGAGTGCACCCGTTCTTTCGCGACAATTTAAACTCGGGCGTTTATATTGTTTCGAAAGAAATTAATCAGGATAAGGAACTGTTAAAATCATTTTACAGAATGAGAACTGAAAGATCTTCTTTATTAGTGGATCTTGTAGGACCTCAAATTCGAAAACAAGATACAAATTTTCGTACAGCTGTGTCAGCAGAACCACAGGAAAAATTATAGTTCTGTATATTCTAATTTTTATGTTTTTGGACAGAAGACAAAAGGTTCTGGACTGCACTGGGCTGTCTATAAAATGTGGAGGCCTGGACGTCTCACAACCCTATTGGCCTTCAAGGCCTGTTACAGGGATGGCTTTTATCTTTTTTTTTATATTATTTTAAGGTCCACCATGCAACAATTTCAAGATTTTACATTCAATTTTTTTAAAATTCGTGACTGCACAACATGTTTCGGCCAGCTAGGCCATCACCAGGTGCGTTGAAATTGGGGGGGGGGGGGAATGCGGCGCCATACAGACTCCCGTAANGGGAACTGCCGTGCCTTCCGCGCTACTGTAATAGGTGTCCTCGTATTTAAGATTCTAAGTGAAATCAACGTAGTTCTCCTTCTGTGTCACAAGTACTGTCTTTTTGTATGCCTGTTGTCTCTCAAGTGTGTAGTGTGGATGTCACCGACTTCATTTAGAAACACTAAATACGAGGACACCTATCACAGTAGCGCGGAAGGTACAGCACCTCCCCCCGTGTTTCAACGCACCTGGTGATGGACGAGTTGGCCGAAACATGTTGTGCAGTGCTGAATTTTAAAAGGATTTAATCTGAAATCTTGACACTGCTGCATGGTGAACGGTAAACAAAACCAAAAACAAATTCTAATGCCAACTGCAACAGGATACTGAGATACAACAATATAGGGAGTAACTCTGAAGATGCATACAGGAATGCCTTTAGTCTTTCCATAAGACGTCCGTTGTTTGTTCGGTTTTGAGCAAAACTGGAGTATATTTACTGTAATTAACAAACAGAGAATACGCAAAATCACGCGATTCTAGAAATGTTACACTACACGAGATAACAGGACACACGGGCACACAGACATGGCAAAGCTAATACAAATGCTCGTCTTCAACGCGTCTGAGATTTTATACCGGGTGAAGCATTCGCCAAATTTCATCTGCTCCCAACTTCTTCCCGAATGACAGGTCGCTTGAACTGCGGTGGTCATAGCGTACTCGATGTCTCTACTCGTGTCTCAAAGCCAGGGCCTCTGGTTTCTGGATCCCATATCCTTCGTAAGTCGTCGCGATGCTATCTCCCCCAAGAACGTTCTGTCGCGAGCTCATCCTCACACTCATACGCCAACTTTGTTTCGTTTTTAGTAGTCACGGGTTGTATTACGGGCAATGTTACGAAGATGTTTTTCGTCTCCGTCGGGGTTCGATTCCCGGCACAAGGCAAGACCTTTCTCAACTCCACAGCGTCCAGACCGCCTCCGAGGCCCACCCAGCCTCCTCACCTATGCGAACCGAGGGCTCTTTCCCCGCGGGTAAAGGGGCAGCCGACTGACTCATTGGAACTTTAATAGTGACAACACTGCTGTAGAGACGCCATGCAACGGAACCAAATAATGTCACTTATACCACACGTTAGTTACATACCTACCTTACCTCAGAGCAAATGGACTCTCCCTTCCCATATCACGAGCATGCGCAGTGACGAGAACAACAGAGCCTCGTGTTAGTTGGCGGTCTAACGTAGTGTTGTCATGTTTTCGAAACAGGATCAACGGAGTTGGATAAAGACTGAATGTGCCAGAGGTCGTACAGCACGACAGTGTCATCAAGGTCTTCAAGAGGCTTGCGGGAATCTGCATTGCCTTACAGAACAGTGGCAAGGTGGGTAAAAGCCTTTAACGAGGGGCGCCAAAATGTGGCAGACATGCGTCGGCCAGGTTATCCTAGTGTCAGTGAAGAAGTGTATGCTCTTTCCGCGTTACTGGAGAGTGATCGAGGCCATACGATTCGTGAGCTGGCCCGAGAGACAGGATTAGCGCATACGTCTGTGCTTCACATTCTGAAGGAACGCCTGGGCATGAGAAAAATTGCATCACGATGGGTTCCGCATGATTTGACGGAAATGCAGAAATGGCTACGATATGACGCTGCTCGTACCCACTTGAAGCGTTATGAGCACGAAGGAGAGCGTTCTTACGCCGTATCATTACGCTGGATGAGACGTGGGCCAAATCGTACGAGCCACAGATGGAAGGTCAATCGAACGAATGGCGTCATTACGGGTCACCACGAAAATCAAAAGTTCGTCAGAAGTTATGATTCTCGTGTACGACTGTGATGGTGTTATCTTAACGCATACCGTTCCCCGACAGCAGACCGTCAATGGGCAGTATTACTGTTCATTTTTGGAACACAATCTGCGACCAGCTTTGAGAAAGAAGCGGCGACACTTTCTGCAGAACCCACCCATCATTTTGCAGGACAATGCTCGGCCTCATGCAGCGCAAGCTGTGGCTGATTTGTTCGATCGATGGGGCTGGGAAGTGCTGTACCATCCACCATACTCCCCGGACTTAAGCCCTTGTGACTTCAACTTGATTCCTAAGATGAAGGAACCACTTCGTGGCATTCGCTTCAGAACTGTTCCAGAGATTCTTCAGGCAGCAGACCGCTCCATTCGAACCATCAACACAACAGGCGCTGCTAAAGGTATCCTACGACTTCCACATCGTTGGCAACGGGTTGTACACAATGCTGGTGACTACAATGAAGGAACTAAAACTTCGAAACTTGCATCTATTTTGTATCAGTTGTAAATAAATAGTTGCCACTATTAAAGTTCCAACCCTCGTATTACTCAGGTCAAGAATGGTAAGGTTCTACCCCCATATGTCTTCACGCCGTGGTGCTCACCTAAGTACACGAATTTCTCCTTTCTATCTTCAGAAGTGGAAGGAGCAAATTTTACGGGGCAAGATCCCATACTAAGTAAGTTAGCGGCCTCCGTAGTCTAGAGGTAATGTTCACACCTCATGACTCGTAGTACGCGGGTTCAAATACCCGGCGGAGGTCGTCGAATTTTTAAGGGCGGAACATTTCAGGGAACAAGTCCTCCGGGAGGGACTTCAAGCCGTGGGTCCCGTGTCGTAGCTTTACGGCACGTAAAAGAACCTCATACCTCCAAAGGAGGTCACTGAGCAAAATTGCGGACGTTTGCCGCCCAACAGTAGTCACTAATACCTCCGGTAGATGGGGGAAGCATTATAGATACTTCTCAGCCAGTAGAGCCGGTCTCGCTGGTTGGGCGGGACTGATGGTAAGCACCAATACCGGTAGGATATAGAGGCTGGTAGAAATCATAGAGGGAAGCACAATGGACCACTACAGGTCTAAGTGCATGGGGAAACCCACCCTCTCTAATAACTAACTAACTAACTAACTAACTAAGTTCGTCTCTAGTACTGAGGCAAGGACAGAGTGGGCAACTGATGGGAATACTTCCTCTCACAGTTCAAGCTGTCAGGCACAGGAGTGTCCACACAGAAGGCTCGGTTTCAATCCCAGGGAGTTAATGTGATATTCATGGTGGGGAAATTAGCATGGAGCGGGTTATTCTTCGAGTTTCTTCTCCTAACTACCATTCCACCATTGCTCCATACTCATCTGTCACAGTCCACTGGGGTGGACATTATGGCATTATGACACATTCTCACTTGCGCTTGGGGCTCAACCTCTACCCCGGCACTTGGCTGTTACAGGGAGAGAAGGTTGATTCGATTCAGGGAATAAGAGACAAATGACCGGACGGCCACACCATAGCTCAAGCGATTAGTCCCTGGCTTCCCACTGCGGCGGCCCGGGTTCGATCCGGGTCTGGTCAAATGGGATTTGTGGTGGACAGAGTGGCGCTGGGGCAGGTTTTCTCCGAGTACTTCGGTTTCCCCTGCCAATCTTCATTCCACCAACTGCTCCACAATCATCCTCACCTATCATCTGGGGCTGGTACAATAGGCCAGAAGTGGCCGCAGTACAAGGGACTTAGTCCCACCCCACTAGCAATAAAAAATCTTTTAAAAATGATCGACGTACATGGTCAACTGCATACTTTCTAATAATCCGATCAAATTCCGTTCGAAGTTCCTTATACAGGCTCTGTCGATGTTAGAAGCGGACGCATTCGTCGAAATCAAACGAGTCTGTGGTCATCAGTGCAATCCCTCACAGGAAATTCAAGCAAATCTACACCGCCCAGGACACGAACTGCAATCGCCGGCGGCCAGTACGCTAACGTTACCGCGTGTGTGGTCTCATGTGACCTGGCACAGGCCGACTCTGTGAGCAAGTGGGTGGCTAGGCTTGCAGAAACTGGGTCGCAGTGGAGACCGCCTCTGTCACGTCACGGGCCAACGAACATACGAAACAAAAACATCCTTCAGTTCATCCAATTCTGCCCAACGGAAGCACGTGACGTCAGCAACCGTCCCTGCGACGGCTTCTAACTAGAACACTGACTCGAAAATTTGATTTCTGGGCTTTTCGCAATTCTTGTATAAAGTGAACGCACGATGGCAATGTTTTTGCCCCCCCCCCCCAACATTCACCTCAAACGTTGAATAATACTGTGACATGACGCCTGAAAGCCGGAATAGCGGAGCCAGAGTTGCCATGAAACGACTCGGAAAACAAGTTCACGCGGCAACGAATACGTTAAGCAACACTCGAAGTACTGTTGGGCTATAACGATGGAAACGGTGTTTTCTGTGGGTCTGAACCTTCCATCCTGAAGATGGAGGCAGCAGGTTCCGTGAAAACATCGGTATCCGCCCACAACACTATGTCACAACCCTGAAGGCCACAATCCTAACAGCGAGGTCTGTTTACCTGTTAAACAATCAGGCTCCTGCCGGCAAGTAGGGCTTTAAAGCGAAGTTCACTTCGCGGCTGCATTCTCAAACATCGTAATTTGACCAGAAGCTGTATAACCTATGCAACTGACAACTCATCGTTAAATAAACAAGGACGGACTAACACTCGCTTTCCTAGTCAAGGACCTCCTCGCCTTTATGGAACCAACGACGCATGACCGTGTAAACAAAAGTCCGAGGCCTCGTGGAAGATTTCACAACATGGTGGATTTTTACGGCGAAGAGTGTTAACCCCCTCTCCCGCCCAACCTCCCATCTGCTGGATCAATTTCCATAACAACATCGAGTTCTTGAACTCCGTTCTTAAAGACGAGTTATAAACTCAAAATCATACGCATCAACGCGCTGTTTCATTGGATCGCCACAAGGGGCTACCCAGCTTCCTATGAAATGCGTATAGGTGGGCCATTTCGCAGAGGTTAAAGCGGCGAAAGCGTGAAGCTGACCACTGAACTCTGTGCAGTGCAACGTTACGAATGCGTGGAGCTAGACCGCTATTTGTCCACACATCTTCATAGGGCAGTACATACTCAGTCAACAGGGAGACATAATGGCAAAGAGCGTACAAATTAATTTCCTCTGCAGAACGCAAGAAAACCCACCCAAATCAAACTGGCGTGCTGATGGCTGTGCCAGCTACCAGTTCATAGAAGCAGCACGGAGTCTGCGTAACAGAGACGAATGGGTTGACGCTATTTTGAGAAGTAAATCACTGTTTATTGTGAGAATCGTATGAGACACAGGCTGCGGGGGAAATGCAGAGTTCTTGAATATCAAAGCAGATAGTTCATATAGCAACCACCGTAAAGTCTTCAGCTAATATGAATGATACAGGAGTGAGGTCTCATTTTATGCAAATCTGAAAGTGTTCCACATAAAAAACATTAAAGTCTCACTCTGAATTAATGCGAATTTTTCTCCACGAGATAACTTGTCTTGAATTATGCGAGGTCTTCAGGAATGAATCCCTCACATAAAATGCGACCGCACTGTACTTAATTAACCTGAGAGAGCACACTGCAGTACTGTGACAAAGACAAATCGGTTGATGTTATTTAGCAAAATAATCGCTGTTTATTCTCAGAATCATTAAAACAGTTAAGAATGTGGTACATAATAACCACTATTTAAAACGGATAATCAAACACGAATCAAGTCTATGATAGGTTATAAGAAATATTGTGTTCCTTCATTCGGTTTTTCATTTTATTCGTTCATCACTGGCCCTACAGCCCTTTGTTGGGCCCTGGCCTCTTCATTTTCGCAATCTTTTTACACAGTCGGTTGGACTCCTTGGACGAGTGACCAGCCCGTCGCAAAGCCGCTACCTACACACAAACACAGAATAAACGCACATAGACATCCATGCCTTCAGTGGAATTCGAACTCACGATACCAGCGTTCGAGCGAGCGAAGTCAGTTTATGCCTTAGACCGCGCGGCCACAGGGATCGCTGAGAAATCGGGTACAGAAGAATGAAAGGAATAAAAGAAGTACTGAAAGAGAAAATGGAGGGAGGAAAGACAAATAGAGAATGAGGAACGAAGAGACGAAGAAGGGACGATCACTGCGGCCGTGCTCTACGTGCAGTTGGGGGCTCGAAGCATGGTACTTGCAGGGCGGGGGACGGCAGCAGATCCCTTCGCTACGCTTTCCTGTTTTCGGACGGAAACAGACCCGTTCACTATGCTCTCCTGCATTAGAAATGAAGTAAATCCGTTCGCTACGCTTTCCTGCTTTCGGACGGAAATAGACCCGTTCACTATGCTCTCCTGCATTAGAAAGGAAGTAAATCCGTTCGCTACGCTTTCCTGCTTTCGGATGGAAATAGACCCGTTCACTATGCTCTCCTGCATTAGAAAGGAAGTAAATCCGTTCGCTACGCTTTCCTTTTTTCGGACGGAAATAGACCCGTTCACTATGCTCTCCTGCATTAGAAAGGAAGTAAATCCGTTCGCTACGCTTTCCTGCTTTCGGACGGAAATAGACCCGTTCACTATGCTCTCCTGCATTAGAAAGGAAGTAAATCGGTTCGCTAGGCTTTCCTGAGTTCGGACGGAAGCAGACCCGTTCGCTACGCTGTCCTGCGTTCGAACGGCGGCAGACCCGTTCGCTACGCTCTCTTGCATTCTTAAGGAAGCAGACCCGTTCACTATGCTGTCCTGTATTAGAAAGGAAGTAAATCGGTTCGCTAGGCTTTCCTGCGTTCGAACGGAAGCAGACACGTTCACTATGCTCTCCTGCATTAGAAAGGAAGTAAATCCGTTCGCTACGCTTTCCTGCTTTCGGACGGAAATAGACCCGTTCACTATGCTCTCCTGCATTAGAAAGGAAGTAAATCGGTTCGCTAGGCTTTCCTGAGTTCGGACGGAAGCAGACCCGTTCGCTACGCTGTCCTGCGTTCGAACGGCGGCAGACCCGTTCGCTACGCTCTCTTGCATTCTTAAGGAAGCAGACCTGTTCACTATGCTGTCCTGTATTATTTGCAAGTTCGAGTCGCCGTGTTTTTTTAGACAGCAATACAGCAATAAGTAGCGCAGCAGTGGCTGCAGCAGCTATACTGCGGGAGGAAGAGAGAGTGACTGACTCTAAACAAGGCCCTGTTATAACCCATACACACCTCGAAATCATCTTCGGTAACTCGAGCGCACTCCACTGCGCGTAGAACTGAGGACGTCCTGGTCTTGCGAGACGGCACAAAGATGTTTCGTTTTGTGAATATTACCTGAGGGGCGTGACCTGCACTTTGTGTCGGCCACTGCACAAACTGCTAGACGGAAGGAAATGACAATACGAGATGTGATCTGTTCTGAGAAGCAAGCTTGTCTAGCGACCAACCCAACCACTTGATTGTTGCGTACTTAATACCGTACTTTCCACCCTCCTGTACGAAATAAACGGGTAAGGTTCAAAAGTTGTGTGATTTCATCATTTACACGGTCGCACAGTAGCATCAAGACTGTGTGCATGCACACTCGACGCCAGTGCTTCTGAACCGGTGTCCCACGTGTCGGCCGAAAGAGTGCTCGAAAATAACTTCCCCTGATGATTTAACACTAAAATGTGCGTGACTGTAAGAATACACTTCTTGGAAACACAGAAGCTTTGCACTATGAGGTGGGCCGCAACATGCAAAAGATCGAAACCGAACAGGATGGTGAGTCGGTAATGCTCAAGACTTGTATTCGAGAGGTACTGGGTTCGAAATTCGGTAGAACATGAGTTATCCTGTTTTCGTGGTTTTCCGCGGCTCCTCCAGGCAAATTCTGTGATAGTACTTCAATTAAGCCACGACTGTTTCCTTCTGAATCCCTTCCAATTCTTCATTCATTTATCATCCTACCACTCGACGCCTATAGACAAGACACGGGCAGCGTCTTAAAAGAGACGACAAACAAACGGATAGGACGAGCCCCCTGGGACGAAAGGTTTGAAAATAAGAACTTCCGTTAACGTTTACGTATCACAATGCACTACTACTGTAAACACACAATGCTGGAAAAATGGACGCTCACTACCATGACATTACGGTTTGAAGATATAACGCTGTGTCGCCCGCTGAAAGTCAACCGACGTTTCGGAGGAACATATGGTCTCCACTTTTCAACGGGCGACACAGCACTATATCCCAGAAGACAGTGCTCTTCATACCCACGCTGTGAGAACGTCAAATCCTACACATTACGGTTTGTTTTAATGACAGAAGGGATAAAAGATGACAGTCGAGAATCACGGCTCGTGACGGGCCGTTGGAGCTGGGTTCCTGGTGCTCGCTATGCCAGCGTGCACGTGGCCTCGGCTACTGCCCGAAGGCCTGCCACACAGAACTGTCGCCTGGCATTTCACACGCAAGGTGCTGCAAGAAGGCTGGAGCCGAACTGTCTGGCAGAACACGGCCCCACCCACCTGTCAATCAGCATCCAAACTGAAGCGAGTGGGAAGCTGAAGAACACGCTTTTCCCAAACACTCTTCGCCACTTTGCATACATTACTTGTGGTACGGGTAAAGTTGTACCCCTCCTTCGTCACTCGAGCACTATGCCATAAAGGAATATGGGGGAGTAGAGGTATAGCTCCATCTTTCTTGACATCGGCACTAGATGGTGTCTGTGTCCCTGCCTTTCTAAACTACCGGGAAAGATCCCCCGGTACCCACTGGACGTATGACTGGGTGGACCTCAAGAGTCGGTCTGAACGCTGTGGATAAAAGACAAATCAGCAGTGCCGGAAATCAAACCCGGGCCGTCAAGCCCGTCGCTATACCGACTCCTGCCTATATAACTTATATCATAGAAGTCTATTATTTGAGAATATATACCAAAATGTCGTGTTTCTGGTTGGTTTCATGAAGCTGTCAATGTATGACTCACACTGATGAATGGAACTGGAGGATTTGGAAGAACGCTATGGCGGCCTGGTAGAGGTAATATACGGGAATATGCCTCACGGGACTGAGGAAAACGACGGAAAAAATCATCGGAATACAGAATTATGAAACTACAAAAAAAACAATGAAAAAGAAATAACTACATAATATATATAACTTCTTCAATCCCGACGTCAAACCACGTCAGCAGTTCACTGCAAACTTCATGTGCAATATTTGTCGCCATTGCCTTCCTATGCAAAGCAGCGAAACCCACAGGCATCGGTGCCTGGGCCTACAGACTTCCCCAAGTTCCCCTTCCGCTGTACAGACTGAAACCCCACAAGAAAATATCCAAGACTGGCTTAAGCTGGATGAAGAAGGCCCTGAATTTCAGCTCCTCGTCGTTTTAAGTTTTCACGTGTAAATAAAGGCCCTAAAGTCATATTTTTTATTCTCATCAGCACTCTCTCTCTCTCTCTCTCTCTATATATATATATATCGCACGCGGTGCCGGTCACTGTAGCCTAGCGGTCTAAGGCATGCACTGTCTTCGCTCGCTCGGAAGCCGGGATCGTGGGTTCGAATCCCACTCAGGGCATGGATGTTTGTGTGCGTTTTTCTGTGTTTGTGTACAGGTAGAAGTCTTGCGACGAGCTGATCACCCGCCCAAGGAGTCCTACCGTATGTCTAAGATCTAGAAAAACCGAAGTGAACGGAGAAGTTCATGGAGGTAGGCCTAGGCCCACTGGGGNTAAAGCGCGGCCGGCGCGTAAAGCTGACAACCTTACCGCCATCTTTGAGCCGATTGTCTAATGTGGGACCCTCAACGTCTCACAACCCTATGGACCTTCGCGGCCTGGTACAGGGATAGCTTTACTTTTACTTTACTATATATATTATTAATTTTTCAATTTATTTGTTCTCTATTTTTTCTTTTAAGACTATAATTTGCTAATCCTGATTATCACTTAATCCGAATGACCTCTACGCCCCCAATTAATCCGGATTAGCGAGGGTTTACTGTACTGCTAGTCAGTGTAATACTTTCCTGTGATGTACATGTTGGGCCTGACAATAATGGGTGTAAGGATAAGGCCCTTAGTGACTTACATTATAGATAAGCCACACGAATCTGGGTTCATTCCCGGCGGAACTTTAAGTTCTGGACAAATCTACCTTTGTAACAATTAAGTTGTTCACGGCGCTGACTATGAAGAAAGCAGTCTTCTGGGATGTGGCGCTTTGTACATACACGGTGCCACATGCCAGAAGACTGCTTTCTTCAAATCTACCTTTATTTATCAATACCCTATGATAGTCCTCCGCCTGTTCTTCTCTTCGTGCTAAGATATATTCAAAAGCGGCCTCCGTAGTCCAGGGGTAACGTTCCCACCTCATGACTCAAGGTACGCGGGTTCAAACATGGCAGAGGTCGTGGAATTTTTAAGGGCGGAAAAATTCAGGGAACAAGTCCTCCGGGAGGGACTTTAAGCCGTGGGTCCCGTGTCGTAGATTTACGGCACGTAAAAGATCCTCATGTCTCTAGGAGACCTCTGAGCAAAATTAGGCAACAATTTCCCGCC